>NW_007086943.1:34609-51819 GCF_000164805.1 Carlito syrichta
CAGAATATTTTTCCACTTGTTTGTGTCATCTTTGATTTCTTTGAGCAGAGTTTTGTAGTTTTCATTGTAAAGATTTTTCATGTCTCTGGTTAGGAAGATGCCAAGGTATTTCATTTTTTGTGTGGTTATTGTGAATGGGATTGTGTTTTTTATTTGGGTTTTTGTTTGTTTATTATTAGTGTAAAGAAATGCAATTGTCTTTTGCACATTTATTTTATACCCTGAGACTTTGCCAAAGTCCTTCATCAATGCAAGGAGGTTTTTGACAGATTCACTTGGGTTTTCAAGATATACAATTATGTCGTCTGCAAAGAGAGATAACTTGACTTCTCTGATTGCTCTAGCCAGGACTTCCAATACTATATTGAACAGGAGGGGTGAGAGTGGCCATCCTTGTCTTGTTCCAGTTTTCAGGGAAAATGGTCCCAATTTTTGTCTGTTTAGGAGTATGCTGGCTGTGGGTTTCTCATAGATGGCTTTTACTATTTTGAGGTATGTTCTAGGTATGCCTAGATGTTCGGGGGTTTTTAATCAGGAAGGGGTGCTGGATTTTATCAAAATTTAACAAAAAATTTAAAAATTAGCTGGAGGGGTTGGCACATGCCTGTCGTCCCAGGTATTTGGGAGGCTGAAACAGGGGGATGGCCTAAACGCAAGAGGTTGAGGCTGTGGTGAGCTATGATCATGCCACTGCACTCCAGTCTGGGCAAGAGTGAAACCATGCCTCAAAAAATAAAAACAGCAAACAAACAAACCAAAACAAGAATTAAACCTAACTAAAGTGCTACAAGCACCTTCAAATATACATTCAGTTTCATAACACAGGGATTGTATTAAACTATTGAGCCACACTTAAGTACCTGCACAATCATAGGGGAACTGGGCCTGAATCACTGTCATCTGCGCATGGTAAAATGGAAGTCTGAGGGGCTGTGTCAGAGCCGCCATCAGACCCCAGGGCCCCCAGCTCCCAACACTTCCCTAGACCTCAGGGAAACGAAAGAGCAACAGCTAGATTATCTTTTCTTTTCTTGTGAAGTGCCCCACGTGAATTTGGATTCAGGGCTTAACATTTTTTTTTTTTTTTTGAGTTGGAGTCTCACTCTGTCGCCCAGGCTGGAGTGCAGTGGCACGCTTATGGCCACTGCAACCTCAACCTGCTGGGCTCAGGCAATCCTTCCGCCTCAGCCTTCCAAGTAGCTGGAACTACAGGTGTACACCACCATTCCTGGCTAGTTTTTTTGACTTATTGTGGAGAGGAAGTCTCGCCAAGTTGCCTGGGCTGATCTCAAACCCGTGGGCTCAGGCAATCCTCTCACCTCGGCCTCCCAAAGTGCTGGGATTATAGGCGTGAGCCACTGCACTCGGCCTAGGGCCTAACTTTCTTTTCAATGACTCCTTCCTACACATTCTATTACAATCAAGTCCATCTTCAAACCTGGGAAGATACATCCGGCGTAAAAAATGTATCCACCAGTGTCCCACGTGACAGAGAATAAGCAGAACTCCTAGCTTAGTGGAGTCAGGGCTTTCTTTTGGTTTCTTTTCCCCTCTCAAGAGGTCTGTGGATTGATCGCCCCGGCCAGTGACTGCAGCTAGCAGGAACATCCAGGCTGCTTCTAGCTTTCTGCTGAGCAATCTTTCTTTACATATGACTTTTGTCCTCAGGCTTGTCACTAGATGGTTGCAGATAAATTCTTTGACACTAGCATCATATCTGTGTTTAAGACAGAAAGAGGGAAGGGCGCAGAGCAAAAGACACATGCCAAGGCCATCCGCATCTCTTGCGTTTTCTACCCAGCGATTCTGTTCTCTCTCATTGACCTGAACCACACACACATACACACACACACACACACCAGCTGCTGGAAGGTATACATGAGGAGGAAATACATATTTTAAATCTTTCCAGATTGACAGATCCAGATTGAGCTCTCATAGCTGTCTTGAACCATCAGGCAACTCCAAAGCTAAGAAACGGTTGATCTCATTTGAGATGAGCTTGGAATGTGCGGCTTCTGGTTTGATTAAACTAGGAAAGAAAATGTCTCTAGAGGGCCAGAAGCGGTAGACACACATGTAATCCTAGTGCTCTGGGAGGCTGAGGCAGAAGGAGCACTTGAACCCAAGAGTTGGAAGCTGCTGTGAACTATGATCACACTACTACTTTCCAGTCATGGTGGGTGAAGAGTGAGACCTTGTTTGTGAAAAATAAAACATTTCTGGCCAGGCGCGGTGGTTCAAGCCTGTAATCCCAGCACTTTGAGAGGCCGAGGCGAGAGGATTGCCTGAGCCCACAGGTTCGAAATCAGCCTGGGCAACATGGTGAGACCTCGTCTCTGCAATAAATCAAAAAAATTAACCAGGCCAGATAGCCTGTGCCTGTAGCTCTGGCTACTTGGAAGGCTGAGGTGGAAGGATCGCCTGAGCCCAGCAGGTCGACGCTGGGGTGGCTGTGAACGCGCCACTGCACTCTAGCCTGGGTGACAGAGTGAGACTCCAACTCAAACAAAAAACATTTCTAGACATTAGGTCTTGAGCACACCCCTGTCTCAGTGCCTCAGTGTTGGCTCCTCCCCCTGCCCGGCACACTCTTCCTCTGAGCTATTTAATGGTTCCTCTCTCACTTCCTCCAGGCCTCTGTTAAATATCACTTCCACAGAAGGCCTTCCTCATTCATCCTATTTAAAACATTACTTCACCCAGCTCCAACCCTTTCCTCCACTTCAGTGTCTTCATAACACTTAATTCTGCCGGATATCAGAGAACACAGCTATTTTTTCATATGTTTATGGTCTGTTTTGCTTGCTAGAACATACACTCCATGAGGGCAGGCATTTGGCCTGGTGTGTTCTCTGTTGCTTCCTCAGGGTCTAGGATAATGCCTGGCACACATTAGGCACTCAGTAAATATTAGTTGAATGAATGAATGATTAGATGAATGAATGAGTGACCGTTTGGCTTATCTATAACTTTACGTATGATTGGCCAAAGAGTCATTGCTGAGGTCCAAGGAACAGAGACCTAGCGAGGGAAGAGCTGCTCTTCCTGTTTGCAGGTCACCTGCATAGCTGCCTCTCCTCTGAGAAGGGACATCTTCTTTTTGTGTGTGTGTGTTGGAGTCTCACTCTGTCACCAAGGTTGGAATGTAGTGGCATGATCATGATGCTTATGCCTCACAGCAGCCTCAATTTCCTGGGCTCAGGCAATCCTTCCACCTCAGCATCCCAAGTAGTTGGGACTACAGGCATGTGCCACCATGTCCAGCTAGTTTTTAAAAAATTTTTGTAGAGATGAGGTCTTGCTATGTTGCCTAGGCTGGTCTTGAACTCCTGGGCTCAAGTAATCCGCCTGCCTTGGCCTCCCAAAGTGCTGGGATTACAGATGTGAGCTACTGTGCTGGGTGGAGAAGGGGCGTCCTTTTTCTTTTTTTTTTGAGTCGGAGTCTCACTCTGTCATCCAGGCTGGAGTGCAGTGGTGTGCTCACAGCCACTGAAGCCTCGACCTGCTGGGCTCAGGCAATCCTTCTGCCTCAGCCTTCCAAGTAACCGGAACTACAGGTGTGCACCACCATGCCCGGCTAATTTTTTTTTCCTGCCTCAGTTTTATTTGTACAAATAGCACAGGAGGACACCAGTCCCACTCAGAAAGCAGCCTGGGGGTCAAACTAGTTCTTCTGTCCTCACGTTGTCAGACAGGGTCCTCTACTCTGGAGCCTTTGTGGGTGTCTGGGCACCTTTGGAAGCCTGAGCAGGAGCTGGAATGAGGCTGGAGTTGCAGGTGAAGCTGCAGCCAGGGCCTTAGTTTGAACCTTGGTCTTTGTCAATACCTGCGGCCCTCGTCAATATCGGCACCAATACGCTTCCCAAGTTTGGGGTGGGCAATGTATGCAAGTCAAGTAAGCTTGTGGCTAGAACCCTTTGGGATCTTGGGCTTTACGAGGGCCTTGATAGCCTCAGCACGTGCACTCATGGCTCTGGCGTTGTTGGCCTGCATCTTCTTCAGGTCCTTCTTGTTGTGCTTCTTGGCAAAGCGCATGTTCCCCAGGAACTTGGGGTCCACCCCCTTAAGAAACCTGTATCTTTGTGATCGGGGTTTCTTGATGCCATTTCTGTGCCATTTTCGGGACTGGTTGTGTGTGGTATGGTTCTTGGATTTGGCCATGTCTGCACCGTAACTCACAGCTCCTGAAGCGCCTGGGACCGGAAGAGCCTCAGCTAATTTTTTTTTTTTTTATTGTAGAGATGACGTCTTGCCACGTTATCCTGTGGCAGGATTTTTCAGAGAGAAAGAGATGAGACACTGAGGCTTCTTTGCCAGGAAGCAGCGTTTCTTTGTGCCAGCAATGGCTCAGTGGATTCACATCCAAAGGCTGAGCCCCCAGTGCCGGGGGTCGGGGGGTAGGCATTGTCTTTTATACATTTTTAGCTTCTTTGTCCCCCCCATAAGGCTTATATATTAGTAACACACATTCTACTGGGTATTTCGCAGCTCAAAGTTGCAGCTGAGTTACACATGCGCATTATAGATTGGGGGCTACATTCCTTTCTAACATAAATCTTTCTAAGAAAGCTCTTATCTTATGGTGCTAGGAGGACTCTTTCACTATTCTGGGAAGGCTCTCGTTTTATTAGGCTGTGGGGGAGGGTGTGCTCCCTGCCTCAGTCTGGACTAGTCTGGAATTCCTGGACTCAGGCAATTCTCTTACCTTGGCCTCCCAAAGTGCTTGGATTACAGGTGTGAGTCACCACACCCGACAAGGGCGTCTTTTGTTAAATAATTGCATAACAGGAAATTCTACTTTCTATAAATTATGAGTGCAGATACTTTATAATAGCTTTACTTACTAAAATTTTCAGAACTTAATTGGACTCAGTGGATAAAAATATATTAGGGGGCTGGGCTCGGTGGCTCAGCCTGTAATCCTACACCTTGGGAGCCTGAGGTGAGTGGATTGCCTGAGTCTGCGGGTTTGAGACCCGCCTGGGCAACTTGGTGAGACCTCATCTCTACAATAAATAAAAAAATTAGCCGGGTGTGGTAGCGCGCGCCTGTAGTTCCAGCTATGTGGAAGACTGAGGTGGAAGGATCGCCGGAGCCCAGTAGGTCGAGGCTGTGATGGCCGGGAGCGGCCACTGCACTCCAGTCTGGGCGACAGAGTGAGACTCCAACTCAAAAAAAAAAAAAAAAATACACACACACACACACACACACACATATATTAGGGGAAAACATTTTGACTCAACACGATAATTTTACCCAATGGGGTCAGAGAGAAACAGTTAATAATAAATGGTGCTTGTAGCTAAAAGAGCATTTGCACTGAATGGGTTCATATCTTTATGTTCTATCTCAATTTCCACCGAGCTGCATGACATAAGTGAAAGATTGGACCTGTATCTTGGGATCCTACCTTCCCAATTCACTCCAAACCCTTAAATTGTTGTGGGTTTTTTTGAGTCAGAATCTCACTATACCACCCAGGCTTTATGGCTCACCACAGCCTTAACTTCACAGGCTTCGGTGATCTTCCTGCCTAAACCTCCCGAGTACCTGGGACTATAGGAGCGTGCCACCATGCCCAATTAATTTTTTTATTCTTTGTAGAGATGGGGGTCTCAC
This sequence comes from Carlito syrichta, assembly GCF_000164805.1. Taxonomy (NCBI): domain Eukaryota; kingdom Metazoa; phylum Chordata; class Mammalia; order Primates; family Tarsiidae; genus Carlito; species Carlito syrichta. The sequence continues at coordinate 40,232 of NW_007086943.1, forward strand.
TATGTTGCCTAGGCTGGTCTCAAATGCGTGGGCTCAAGTAATCCTCCCGCTTTGACCTCCCAAAGTACTGGGATTACAGATGTGAGCCACTGTGCTCAGCCTTTATTTTATATTTTTAAGAAAGTCAGAAATAAGGAAGATTCACTCAAAAGTCACTTGCTTTAGGGAATATTAATTTATCTCCCTTAGGTAACTCAGTACCAAAAGACCAATCATAAAGTAAAAAAATAATTATACACTAGGAGGAGACAAGGGTGACCAGTGGACAGGAACAAGGACAAAATCATGACAAGAAGAGAGGAAATACTTTTGTCACGAAAGCTGACAACACAAGGACACATGTTATCTCACTTTTTCTAAAAGGTAAGGAAGGGTAAATATGAAATGAATTGTGTTAGTGAACTAGCAGATTAATTCAGTCTTGTTCTAGTTGGTATATCTCCTTCTTGAATCAGAACACTTACTGAAACTTGGAGTGTTGGGGTAATTGTGTAAGTCTGTGTTTTCCATGGGCTGTGTGTATATTCCTCTGGTAGCACTTATCTTGCTGTACTGCAATATTTATTTACATTTATATGTACTGTGGTAGATTACAAACTCCTGCAAGGCTCATAATCCTCTGGATAGCAGTACAACCCATTAAACATTTAGTAAATCAATCCTGGAGCAGATGCACCTTTGCCCTCCTGTTCCTTCAAACCCATTCAATATTCAATTAATTCAAATTAAATCTGGAAGGGCTGGAAAATCCTCAGTTCAGTAATGAAATCTGGTAGCTTGTCACCAGTTTATTGGTGTCCAGTTATTTAATAAACATAGATTAGAGGCTGGGCGTGGTGGCTCACACCCGTAATCCCAGCAATTTGGGAGGCCAAAGTAGGAGAATCACTTGAGCCCAGGAGTTCGAGACAACCTAGGCAACATAGCAAGATATTGTTTCTACAAAACATTAGCTGGATGTGGTGGTATGTACCTGTAATTCCAGCTATTTGGGATACTGAAGAAGAAGAATTGCCTGAGTCTAGGAGGTGGAGGCTGCAGTGATCAAGCCACTGCACTCTAGCCTGGGTGACAGAGTGAGACCCCAACTCAAAAAAAAAGAGAGAGAGATTTTTGTGGTGAATAGAATATTAAATAAGTATTCAGAAATAGGATGAATTAGGCCGGGCTTGGTGGCTCAGCCTGTAATCTCAGCACTTTGGGAGGCTGAGGTGAGTGGATTGCCTAAGGCCATGGGTTCGAGACCAGCCTGGGCAACTTGGTGAGACTTCGTCTCTACAATAAATCAAAACTTAGCCAGGTGAGGTAGTGCACATCTCTAGTTCCAGCTACTCAGAAATCAGAGGCAGAAGGATCGCCGGAGGCCATCAGGTCAACGCTGGGTTAGCTGTGAGTGTGCCACTGCACTTCAGCCTGGGCAACGGAGTGAGACTTCAACTCAAAAAAAAAAAAAAAAAAGAAATAGGATGAATTTAATTTTCATAGGTAAGAGGGACTTCTTAGTGACAAACAACTTTGAAAAATATTCATTTCTACAATAGCACTCAACTATGTATTGGCTTTGCCCATATTCACTAATACTTTGCTATTTTTCCAAGTACTAGAACTCCTTCCCAAATTGGAAATTCTAGGGATCAGTATTGACCCATCCACTCCTTTATTCGTTATTTGTTCAATCAATGTTTATTGAGCTCTCACTATGATCCTAAGCACTAAAAATATTATGGTGAACGAATATAGACATACCTCCATGGAGTTTAGAGTTATCAAACAATTATACAAATAAATGAAAATTTTCAGCTGTGATAAGATGTCCATGCTGTGCCTGGTACTAGAGTTATACCGGAGATTTGCCCTAAGCTGGGTGCTCAAGGAAAGTTGTTTAATAAAAATGATAGGCTGGGCTTGGTGGCTCAGCCTGTATTTCCAGCACTTTGGGAGGCTGAGGCAAAATGATTGCCTGAGCCTGTGGGTTCAAAACCCACCTGAGCAACTTGGTGAGACCTCATCTCTACAATAAATCAAAAAAATTAGCCGGACATGGTAGCGCACACCTGTAGTTCTGGCTACTTGGAAGGCTGAGGCAGAAGGATCACCGGAGCCCAGCAGGTCGAGGCTGCAGTGGTCGGGAGCATGCCACTGCACTCCAGTCTGGGTGACAGTGAGACTCCAACTCAAAAATAATAATAATAATAATAATAAATAAAAATTAAAATGATGAATAAGTTGACATCATGGAAGGTGGTGGATTAACTGAGTCAAGAGAAGAGAGACGAGCGATTGAGGCAGAGGAGAAGTTGAAGTTTCTGGGGTGGGAAGCAAAGCTGGCAGGGCCAACGCAGGAGACTATGTGAGGGCTTGGGCCATTTAAGGAGTTGATTTATCCTTGGAAAATGGGAAGTCACTGAAGTGCTTTAAACCAGTCAGGAGTGGAGGTGGATTGAACTGTGGCCAGATCCGATTTGTCTTCCCAAAAGACTCGACCTGCTGGGCTCAGGCGATCCTTTCACCTCACCCTTCCAAGTAGCTGGAACTACAGGCATGTACCACCATGCCCAGTTAATTTTTTGATTTATTGTAGAGACGACGTCTCACCAAGTTGCCCAGGTTGTTCTCAAACCCCTGAGCTTAGGCAGTCCTCTCTCCTTGGCCTCACAAAGTGCTGGGATTACAGGCTTGAGCCACTGTGCCCGGCCAAATGATTTTTTAATGTAATTGGTTCCCCAACCAAAGCCTACAAGCGTCTTAAGAGTAGAAAATGTACATTAGTCATCACTGTATCTTCAGTCCAGCGTACCACAGAAACTGATCAGAGGGCTGTCAGATGCATGAAGGAAGCATGGTGTATTTGTTTGCTAGGGCGGCCATAACACTGACTGAAGCGACACTTCTCATCTCTCTAGGGGACAGAAGTCCCAGATCCAGGTATGGACAGGGCTGACTCTTCCCAAGGGCTGAGGGAAGGGTCTGTTCAGGTCTCTGTCCTTGCCTTGTAGATGGCTGTCTTCTCCCTTTGTCTTCGCATTCTCTTCCTCTGTGTGTGGTTTTGGACCCAATTTTCTCCTTTTATGGCACCAGCCACCTTGAATGGGAGCCCTCTCTAATGAGCTCAGTTTAAACTTGATTACCTCTGTAAAGACCCTATCTCCAAACAAGGTCACATTCTGAAGTACTGGTGTCAGGACATCAACATGTGAATTTGGGGAGACACAATTCAACACATAACACACGGGGCTGTGTGTTTGGTATCCGGTCGGTGTTAGGGGAGCCCCTTGAACAACAAGGCAGCTGGTGCTTGGGGCCAACCAGCCCCCTCATGCACTAACCCCAAGCAGAGTGGAGAGCCGGTAGAGCAGGGCAGGTCGCAGGTAGCAGTCTCTTTATTGGTCTCTTCAAAGCTTACCTCATTTTCTTGAATAGGCCCAACCAAAGTAGAGAGATTTTCCAAACTTTCATGGGTTGAATTGTGTCCCTCACCAAAAAAAAAAAAAAAAAAAAAAAAATTCATATGTTGCAGTTCTAACCCCAGGACCTCAGAATGTGGCTATAAGATTCTTTTTTTTTTTTTAGCTGGAGTCTCACTCTGTCACCCAGAATGGAGTGCAGTGGCTGCTCCTGGCCACCGCAGCCTCGACCCACTGGGCTCTGGCAATCCTTCCGCCTCAGCCTTCCAAGTAGCCGGAATTACAAGTGTGCGCTACCACGCCCGGCTAATTTTTGATTTATTGTAGAGATGAGGTCTCTCCAAGTTGCCCAGGCGGGTGTCGAACTCGCAGCCTCAGGCAACTCACTCACCTTGGCCTCCCAAAGCTCTGGGATTACAGGCTGATCTACCAAACCCGGCTGATTCTTTTTTTTTTTTTAATTGGAATATTGCTCTGTCGCCCAGGCTGGAGGGCAGTGGCACGCTCATGGCCAGAGCAGCCTCAACCTGCTGGGCTCAGGCGATCCTTCCGCCTCAGCCTTCCAAGTAGCCAGAACTACAGGTGCCCGCTACCATGCCCAGCTAATTTTTTGATTTATTGTAGAGATGAGGTTTCACCATGTTGCTCAGGCTGGTCTCGAACCCTTGGGCTTAGGTAATCCATTTGCCTTGGTCTCCCAAAGTGCTGGGATTATAGGCTTGAGCCAGCTCGTCCAACCTGAAATAAGGTCTTTAAATAGGTAATTAAGTTAAAATAAGGTGATTGGGTGGATCCTAATCCAACATGGCTGGTGCCTTATAAGACAGAAAACTTGGACACAGACTGGTACAGAGGGAAGACCATGCAGAAGACTACCATCTGCAAGCCAAGGTGAGAGACCTCAGAAGAAACCAGCCTTGCTAACACCTGGATCTCAAACTTCTATTTTACAGAATGATGAGAAAATAGATTTCTGTTGTTTGTCACCTCGAATGTGAATTTTGTTATGGCAGCCTGAGCAAACTAATACACAAACCAAAATGGCCAACACTCATATTCTCAAAATCTGGGTTCATCTAATAATTCTATACCATGGTTCATTTCTTTTTTATTTTTATTTTTGAGACAGAATCTTGTTCTGTTGCCCAGACTGGAATGCAGTGGTGGGATCATAGCTCACTGCCGCCTTGAACTCCTGGGCTCCAGTGATCCTCCCCCTCAGTCTCCTGAATAGTTGGAACTACACCACACCTGGGTATTTTTATTTTTATTTTTTTTTTGAGTTGGAGTCTCACTCTGTCACCCAGACCGGAGCGCAGTGGCCGCTCCCGGCCACTGCAGCCTCGACCTGCTGGCCTCCGGCGATCCTTCCGCTCAACCTTCCAAGTAGCTGGAACTACAGGTGCGCGCTATCACACCCGGCTATTTTTTGATTTATTGTAGAGATGAGGTCTCGAACCCGTGGGCTCAGGCAATCCACTCACCTCAGCCTCCCAAAGGTCCAGGATTACAGGCTGAGCCACTGAGCCCGGCTGTATTTTTAAATGTTTGTTTTTCTAGAGTCAGCGTCTTAATATGTTACCCAGGCTGGTCTTGTACTCCTGGCCTCAAGTGATACTCCCACCTCAGCTTCCCAAAGTACTGGGATTATAGGCATGAGCCACCATGCCTGACCTCATGATTCATTTCTTATTAATAACAACCAACATTTCCTGAGCATTTACCAAGTGTCAGGCACTGTATTAAGAGCATTGTTAATGTTATCTTATTTAATCTGTACTGAGATAGGGACTGTTATTATCTTTATTTTTGTAGAAAAGAAACATGAGAGTAGAGTCAAGAAGAAACTTGCCTGAAGTCATCCAGTAGGAAGCCAGAGTCAGGGGTCTCCAAGGAGCACCTCTGTGCTGGCCTAAGGACATGTTCTGGGAGGCAGAGCTCACTGCACGGTGGGATCTAGAGACACAGCTGACACTTCTGGGGGCTTAAGTGATGAAGAAATGAATTCACCACTGAAACTACTTTTCTAGTCTCCTGGGTTGTCTTGTGACTCTAGATTACTCCTGATTCCTGCAGAAATCACCAGCTTCCATTAGCAGGATTAAGACTATATGGGGTGGGGAGGGCACATGATATCAATAAGGGTACCTGATCTAACCAGGCAAAGTGGGGACCAAAGGGAGGACCAAACTTTACCTGTACGATGTCACTTGTTTACCCAATCCTGCATTGTACCCCACAGTTTTAAAATAAATTTTAAAAATAAGTTAAAACATAAAATAATGTTAAAAAAACACAAGACAATTTCTAGAAGAAGACATTCTACAAGATACCTGACCAGTACTTCTCAAAATTGGCAAGATCACCAAAAACAAGAAAAGACTGAAAAACTGTCAAAGCCAAGAGGAGCCCACTGCCTTCCAGGAGACATGGCTAAATGTGATGTGGTATTCTGGATAAAATCTTAGAACAGAAAAGGACATTGGGTAAAGACTAAGGAAATGTGAGTACAGCATGACCTTTAGCTGATAATAATAGTGTATTAATATGGGTTCCTTAGTTGTGACAAGTGTACCATATCAACATAAAATATTAAAAATAGGGAAAACTTGATATAGGGTATGTGGGAACTATTTACTGTCTTTGTAACTTTTATGAAAATCGGAAGCTATTCTAAAACAAAAATTCATTTAAACAAAAAAAAAGACTATACCAAAATTTCAGAGCCCAGATGAAATATTTTTGCCCTTGCTATGATCACAAGTCATTGGACACCAGATCTTAGCTGGGCGTGGTGGCTCACATCTGTAATCCCAGCACTTTAGAAGGCAGAGCAGAGATGATTGCCTGAGCCTGGTGGTTTGAGACTAGCCTTGGCAACTTGATGAGACCTTGTCTCTACAATAAATAAAAAAATTAGCCTGTCACGGTGGCACCTGCCTGTAGTTCCTATAGGCTTAGGTGGAAGAATCGCCTGAATCCAGCAGGTTGAGGCTGCAGTGGAAATGAGCCTGCCACTGCACTCCAGCCTGGGCAATAGATTGAGACTTCGACTCAAAAAACATAAAGCCAGATCTTGAGATTACACCTGTAATCCCAGCACTTGGGGAGGAGGAGGTGAGAGGGTTGCTTGAACCCAAGGGTTTGAGACCAGCCTGGGTGACTTGGTGAGACCTCTTCTCTAAAAAAAAAAAAAAAAAAAAATTAGATGGGCATGGTGGTGCGCACCTGTAGTTCTGGCTACTTGGACAGCTGAGGCAGAAGGATCGCCTGCACCCAGCAGGCTGTAGTGGCTGAGCATGCCACTGCACTCCAGCCTGGGCAACAGAGTAAGACTCCAACTAAAAAAAAAAAAAAAAAAAAAAATGGATCTTAAACAGAGGAAAAGAAGATGAAAAAAAATGACAAATCTCCGGGCTCGGTGGCTCAGCCTGTAATCCCGCGCCTTTGGAAGGCTGAGGTAAGTGGATTTCCTGAGCCCGCAGGTGTGAGACCCGCCTGGGCAACTTGGTGAGACCTCATCTCTACAATAAAATCAAAAAATTAGCTGGGCATGGTAGCGCACGCCTATAGTTCCAGCTACTTGGAAGACTGAGGGGGAAGGATCGCCAGAGCCGAGCAGGTCGAGTCTGAGGTGGCCGGGAACGGCCACTGCACTCCAGTATGGGTGACAGAGTGAGCTGCCAACTCAAAAAAAAAAAAAAAGAAAAGAAAGAAAGAAAAGAAAAGAAAATGACAAATCGTCAAATTACAAAGAAATTGGGGAAATCCATCCTTGATGACAGCAGTGGAACACATTCATACAGTTGTCACAGTGAGGTCCCTGTTATTTGCACAGGAGAACATTTACAAACATGTAGGCGAAATACACAGAGAGTGGAGTATACAGACCTCTCCCTCATATTCAGGCTCTCAACTAGCATTAGGGGTTTAAGACCCTGGAATGCTAACAAGGAAAAACACATTTTAAATGTCCGTTTCTTTTTTCTTTTCTTTTTTCTTTTTTTTGAGTCGGAGTCTTACTCATTTGCCAAGCCTGGAGTGCAGTGGCATGCTCACAGCCACCACAGCCTCAACCTGCTGGGCTCAGGTAATCCTTCCGCCTCAGCCTTCCAAGTAACTGGAACCACAGGCGCATGCCACTATGCCCGGCTAATTTTTTTATTTGCTGTAGAGACGTGGTCTCGTCGTGTTGCCCAGGCTGGTCTCGAACCTCTGGGCTCAGGCAATCCTCTTATCGCCTCCCAAAGTATAGGGATTACAGGCGTGAGCCACTGCGCCCGTCAAATGTCTCTTTCAAAAGGGCTAATACAGGGGATGGAATGACATATTTTACCTCATGAAATACTGAACTCTTGAATATAAAACTGCCTACATCGCTAGAGATGAGAGAATTATTCCCGTTTTTATGTCTGATTTCAGAACTGCTGAAATTTACATTTCCCCATAAGCACTGCCCCCGTTGATAGCTGAAACAGAGTATTGAGAAACAGCTAGTCATATTTTGAGATGCGGTAGACCCCATGTCCTGCCGTCTTCCCTAACCAGAAGTTTCTGCCTCCTACGGGCACCCTTGCCTCCACTCAGAAATATCTGAGACTGTGGATTAAGAAAGCGAGTGGAATTTCCCCATACCTGGAAGGGTTAAGCACTGAGTCAATCTCCAGCAAATGGCACACCCAGTTTGAGGTCCATGAGGGTGAAGTAACTTATCTATGAGTCATATCATTGAATACACTCCATTCTATAGAATGTTGGTTAGCAACTTACTTCCAAACATTGTGTCCAATGGTTCTCTTAGACATAACATTTGAAAATGAGATGAGTTGCTCCTTTTGACTTAGCATCAGGCAATGAAATAAATCTGACGTTGACACGGACTTGGGTTTTTACCACTGGGTTCAGACTCTGAAGTGTTGTACTACATGGTTCCATCTTCACACTAAGCGTGAAAGCCAAAGGAGAAGGAACCCCCTGGTTCCCTGGCTAAGGGGCAAGAGAGTGACACTGCCTTCAAGAACAGTTTCGGGATGGGGAAAAGAAGGGAAAACAAACCTAGCCCTGTGGTTCTCTTGTTTCATTATATCATGGCTTTTTCAGAGGCTCTATGTGATTAAATGCTTAGCATTTGCAGGACTTCATATTGATTGGTGTTTTGACCTTAAAATCCAGTTATTCCAACCACAGATTCTGTGAAAACAACCCCGTGTTTGTAAGCCAAGAAGAATCGGTAGGCCAGAGGGTGAGGCTATGTCTAGGGCTGGAAGATAGGTGTGATGAGTTACTGTTTTGTTGCTAGGTGATAGGTTTTATATGAAAACAATTCCTTTCCTCTAAAGAACTAGAGTGCTCTTTTTGTTTAATGAAAGCAGTGCATTTTCTTGGTACAAGAAGTATACATACGGTTTACACGAATTTGTGATTCAGTAAACCATACTTATGAAAGGGAATGCGAGTCTCTTTTTGAATTCTTTTGTTTGTTTTGCATTGCCACCTCTAGAAATTATTTGCCTGAGGAGACACAGTTCTCCTTGCCTTTTCTCAGATGATTTCTGTTGTGTTGTCTTGTCTGGCTGTGATTTGTGTGTGACTCTGATTCTCTTCAAGCCTCTAAATTACCCCAATTGAGTTGTGAATGTGCTTCTGAGCTTCTCAGCAGAGAACATATTTGCATTTGGAGATGTTATGAGATTTGATTTTATAATTTCAAACTAGCCAACAAATCCGGATGTAAATATGTTATGGGATCTTTTCTAGTTCTTCTTTTATTGATTCTCTCATAATGTCAAATGTTGGATACTGATTAAAGTCTTTTTGAGACAGGGCCGTGTATCTCTTGCATTCTCTTACAACCTAATACCATCTGGCATAAAACTTGGCATAGAGTTGACATAATAAATAAATGCTTGTTGAATAAATGAAAGAATGGATGTGCAAATGATTATTATAATGCAATGTTGCATTTTCCAACTACATAGATTTTTAAATGGATTCAATGCTAGCTCTAAAAATAGGGAAGTGGTGATTGTTATTACAGGTATTATAAAAAGACGCAAATCTGCTTACTTTAGAATCCTGCCCGTCCTCCATAAAACCATATTTTTTACATAGAAATATCAATCGAAAACTCTCAGGTATAGGTCAGAATGCTGATAGTCTTTTCATTTTAGGAGACAGGGTTAATTCTACAAATGGAGAGTGCTTGGGCCTTAGTGCCAGCCCATGGGTTTAATGTTTTTCCCTGAGGTAAGGTCTCCTTCTAAAGCAGAGTTAGATCATGCCTTAATATCACCTGAAAATGTGTGCCCCGATCAGAGGAAGGGCTGTGGTGGCCTTTCTTTTCTTTTTGGTAGTGTAGAAAAATCTTTAGATGAACTTTGTCTCCTTAGGAGGATTAAAATGCTTCCCCTACCCCATCCCTATCGCACTCTGAGGACATTGTTTTACGTTCCCAAAGAATAATAGTCAATATTCCTTGAGTGCTTACTCTATGCTACCTATTGTTGTGAGTGTTTCACATGAACCCATCCCTTGAATCCTCACAGCAACACCGTGAGGTGGATGCTGCTATTGTCCTCTTACAGAGGAAGAAACCGAGGCACAGAGAGGTTAACTTGCCAAGGACTCTGTACTTAGTGTGTGGCAGAACTGAGACTGGAGCTAGACAGGCTGACCCCCGGATTCACAAGCCTAATCCTTCTACCACACTGGATCTCAGGTGGAGAAGGGGAAAGGGAGTCCTAACACAGGAGTTGTCACCCAACCACTGCCCTCCACATCTGTGTTCTCCTTGGCTTTGTGCTGGGCTGTGCTGGGCTGGGCCGGGCCTGATGGTTCACATGGACTATAGCCCAAAGGCCTTGCGCATGTGTGTGAGGGAGTGCAGACGCCCTGCTCAGCTCCAGGACTCCCACATCCTTGAGCTGGGGCTATGCCGAGGCTGAGCCTGGCCTCCCTGGGCTTGACTTGAGGTCCACGCCTCCAGACCCACACCCTGAGAGGCCAGGGACTGGCCTTCATGGGGTTTGGGCAAGACACTCTGACGCCAACTGTGCCCACGAAGAGAAGGCACATTCCCTGAAGGGCAACCCTGAGGCTATGCCCGAGGAGGCCAGCCCACGCTCATTACAGAGGGAACGTTCTGGTGCTCTGGCCTGCCAAAGGCTGCCAGAGCACAGAGGGTCTACCCCTTCAAGGGGGTGAAAGGGGAGCAAGCACACACCACACAACCCCCACATGCACACTTCCCCCCCAACACCCCATTCACCACACACAATACACACACCCACACCACATGCTACACACACACCATACACCACACACATCCACATGTGCCCCTACCACACACACACACCATATACTACACAAACTCCCCACCATGTACACACCTTCCACCCTTCCCCAACACACAAACCATTGCCACACACAATACACGCACCCACACCATACACTACACACACACCTTACACCACACACACACACACCCCACCATGTACACACCATTCCTAAAACACACCCCATTACCACACACAATACACACACCCACACCACATGCTACACACACACCATACACCACACACATCCACACATGCCCCTACCACACACACACATACCATATACCACACAAACTTCCCACCATGTACACACCTTCCACCCTTCCCCAACACACAGACCGTTACCTCACACAATACACACACTCACATCATACACTACACACACTCCATACACCACACACATCCACACACGCCCCACCACACACACATACACACACACATACACTATATACCACACACACTTCCTATGTCCACATCCTCTCCCCAACACACACCCCATTACCACACACATACACTATACACTACATACATCCACACACTCCCTGCCATACTCCACACACACACACCACACAACACACACCATACACCATACCATATACACACATCACACACCATGACCACACACACCACGTGCACACATTATGCACCACATGTATATATTAATACCATACACATGTATGACCACACACATACCACGTGCACACATTATGCACCACATATATATTAATACCATACACAGACAACACACACCACACACACACACCATATACATCATACACCACGTGCACACACCATGTACCTTATCTATATCACACACACACACACACACACACACACACACACACACACA
>NW_007086943.1:51839-69424 GCF_000164805.1 Carlito syrichta
AGGTATCTTTTTTGTAAAATTATTTGAGTTCCTCTGGGTATATTCCCAATAGGGGAATTGGTGAGTTAAAGTCATTTTCAATCTTACATCTTAACTACTTATAATAGACAAAAACACAGATGGATAAATAAGCTGTGGACAAATTAAGAAGTTAGAAAAAGAACACTAGAGCAAACATATAGAGAGTGAATGAAAGAAAAGGTGAAAAAAAGAGCAGAACTGTGAATTTAAAAAATTATAGAGGATCTCAAAAAGCCATAGGCTGATTATGTTAAAAGATTAATTAAATAGGCAACCTCTGGCAAAACTGAATAAAGAAAGAAGGCATATATAATATTAGAAATGAAAGTGGGCATAACTACAGACACAGCAAAGATTTAAAAACTGTAAGAGAAATGATGCACAAATATATGCTAATGAGTTAGAAAAATTAGAAAAAATGGACAACTTTCTAGAAAGCTGGCTTATTACACTATAGAAAACCTAAATATACCAAAGTAAAGTCAAGTATAAATATATAACCTATATAAAAAGAAACTGAGTTAGTAGTTAAAAGTCTATATAACACACACACACACACACACACACACACACACACAATACGTGCTATTACTTGACATGTTTGCCTTTCCACAGCTCTCCTTTATCAGCAAACCCTTCCGGAGGTACAGCCCGTACCTGCATTCCAAAGACCACCCAGGTCCCTCCCTGCCTAACTGAAAGGCCCTGACTCCCACGGTGAATCATAGAAACTGCTGAGGAGCAGCCAGCTACGGCCCCACCCTTCCCATAGGAAGTGAGAAAGAGTAAACACGGTTTTTCTTTGAGGGCAGGTGCACATGTTAAATAGGTGATTAAAAAGAGAGAGGAAGCTATATAAGAGGTAGCAACAGCATTGCCAGGCTACTGCCACGTCCCCTGTAGCCTGGCAGTGACCACAGGGTTCCTATAGAGTCTTTGGATTCTGAAATTCCAGAGCCCCCAGGAGGTGGCTTCCTCTCTGATTCAGCAGGACTGCGCCACCAAGAATGCAGCAAGCATTCAGCACACTCAGACACCTGAGCTGCGGGACCAGAAAGGCAGCCCTGGGGGAGAATTCCAGAGTTGGGGCTGGCTTCTCCTAGTATTAAAAACATGAAAGCGCCTTTCTTCCTTGAGTCTCCAGGCAGGGGCTTCCTCAAGCCCCTCCGTCAATAAGGGCTCATTTATGTGCCCTCAAAACACAAGCGAGAGCAGGGGAGGCAGAGTTTGAGAGGCTCTGGAGCCCCTGATTTAATACCGACAGTGAGGCTACCATTCAACTAACAGTGCTTGTGATGAATCACTCTGGGGCAAGGACCCTAAATCACCAGCTCTGCCTAATGCAAACACTGGGCAATTTAGACCATCTCAGGTGACTCTGGAAATGAATATTCCACTGCAATCTTTCCCGAAGTGCAAAGGGGCTAACAAACACCTCCAGAACAGGAGGAAACCAGTGATAGTGAAGCGCTCAGTTGTACAGGAACATACAAATGACAGAGCCCCTATGTGTGTGGAGCCACCTAGGGTCTGGATAAAACGTGGATTTCGAGTAGAGTCTGAGGGTCTGTGTTTCTCCCACAGCTGGTCCATGGGTTGCACTTTGAGCGTCGAGGATTCTAGAGAGGACTGGGGAGGGGATTGGTCAATGGATCTTGGTACAGTCAGGGGAGGTTTCTTGGTGGGGAGGACACTGAGAGCAGTCCTGGTTGTAAGACTGGGTGGGGAGGAGAATAAAGTTACCCTAGATCCACCTTCTGGGTAGCAGGTGAACTGATGAATTCCTGTGGTGTATGTGGTCACTGTCCCCAGTTCAAGGCCCAGTATAAGCTGGTCAGGGACCCTTGGGGGAGTTGAAGGGTTGGAAGGTTAAGAGTTTGAAAATTGGACTGTGCCACTTAGTAGCCGGGAAACTAGCATGTTCACTGACATTTCGTCTTCCTTGAACAATGGGGATAGTGATAGCAATCCTGTGGGGTTGGTGTAAGGATTAAATGAGATGACAGAAAATGGACCCCACACCACATGCCTGGGCAACATGGCAAGACCTTGTCTCTACAATAAATAAAAAAAATTGGCCGGTTGTTGTGGCATGCACCTGTAGCTCCAGCTACTTGGAAGGCTGAGGTGGAAGGATCGCCGGAGCCCAGGAGGCTGAGGCTGTGGTGGCCGTGAGTGTGCCACTGCACTCCAGCCTCGGTGACAGAGTGAGACTCTGGTTCAAAAAAAAAAAAAAAGAAAAGAAAATGCTTAGTATAGGGCCTGGTGTAGCATAAGCAGTCGGTAAATAGAATATTTGTTGATATTATCGTTGCTATTATGGTTAAGAACTGGAACAAAGGAGTGACTTGTGTCCTGTTTACTTCTGAGCCCTAGACCAACACACTCCAAAACGAAGGGCTCCTGGTTGAGGCAGAAACTCTCTTCTCTCCCTTAGTGGACCTCAGGAGGGCAGGGCAGGATGGACAGGAGAATTGGGCAGCCGTTGACCAGAGGGCAGAAAGGCCTCATTCTGGTGGGGTCTAGGAAGAACTGGACTGCCCTGGGCATAAACAGGGAGATGATTCAGAGTATTCAAGACAAGTGTATTGGGTAGAAAAAGATATTTTAAAAATATTCTAGGCTGGGCACGGTGGCTCACACCTGTAACTCCAGCACTTTGAGAGGCTGAAGTGGGAGGACTACTTGAGCCCAGGAATTCAAGACCAGCCTGGCAACATAGTGAGACTTTGTCGCTCCAAAAATAAGTAAATACATAACATAAAAATATAAAATATTCTAAAGAAGCTGCATCATTACTCTAAAATGTCACCATATGGCAGACTTTCTGAATCTTAGCCAAGGCCTACCAGGACATGTTTTAATTCGAGGTGTAACCAGCATAGAGGCTTGCTCGTGTTGGGTGTTCTAATGCCTCATGCCCTGCTCCAGTGCTCCCCCAGAGCCAAGAGCAGTCATCTGGGGCACTTGCAGCGGAGAGTGTGGAGTTCACTTTTCCTAGGTATTCCCTTTGTGAGATCAGTCAACCAGAAGGTATCAGGCGGTGCCGAGCACCAGCTGGACTAAACCTCTGAATGCACGACTGGGAATGTTGATGACATGACAATCTAAACAGCAGTGATTTATTTTCCAGAGTTGTTGGCAGTTTTTAATCCCTACTTTTTCATTCTTCTTTCCTTTAACAGGGCAGAACAAACAATCTTCAGGCCAGCTGGCAATGCTTTGTGTTTTCTTCACATCGATTTGTATGCGAAACCACGAGCTTTTTACATGGTCTTTATTAGTATGTCAGTGTTTCTCCAGTTATTTATTTATTATTATTTTATTTTTTGTAGAGATGAGGCCTTGCTATGTTGCCCAGGCTAGTCTTGAACTCCTTGGCTCAAGCAATTCTCTTGCCTTGACCTCCCAAAGTGCTAGGATTATAGTCGTGCACCACCACCTCTGGCTAATTTTTTTTTTTTTTTAATTGTAGAGATGAGGTCTCGCCAAATTGCCCAGACTGGTCTCAATCCCCTGGGTTCAGGTAAGCCTCCCAAAGTGCTGGGATTACAGGTATGAGCCACCGTGCCTGGCCCTACTGCTCTTTATCTGCCCTTCTCAGTATCCAACCAGCATGCAGAGATGTTCCTGGCCCAGAGGAGGTAAAGAAACATAAGGCCACCCTTCCTCAACGATGCTTGAGGCCACAGGTCCCCTCTCCTTCTCAGCACTGGCTGGAAAGCCCCATTCTCTGTGGCCTGCCCTCCTTGGTCCAGTGCCTCATACTTTTCCAACCTCCTGGGAAGCCCCACTTCAAATGACTCCCTGGAGGCTCCCACTGTGGCCTCTGACTGACCAAAGTTTAATAAGGCCAAAAGCCCCTCTCTCCCTGTGTACTTTCTCATCCCAGAGCTCAGTCCCTCAAGGCCCAGGCTGGTGCCATCCAAGATGACAAGTCATCTCCTTCTCATTTACTGGAGGGAGGCTGCCTTGGGAGGCCTCTACCCAACTCTTGGGTCATAGATGCATTTCCACAGCTGCTTTCATTGATGCATTTAGCAAACAACCTGGCAAAGGATTAAGCAGTCAGTAAATAGAATCCTTGTTGATATTATTATTATCTGAAGTCAACTGAAACAATTGCAAGGCACAGTGTTAGGTGTTGGGTCTACAGGGATGGTCCCTGCCTTATCTCATGTCTTCAGGACACTAGGGTGGGAAACAGATCCCCGAAACTGAAGGTGATGAAAGTTGTACCCCAGGAACATGGATGAAGCATGGGCCAACGCTACCTCTGAGAGGTAGGAGAGACTTCACTGAGGAGGTGATGTTTCGGCTGTGTCTTCACGGCTGAGTGGAAGTTGGCCAGAGAGAGCAGAGAGGAAAGGATAGGTCAGGCAGAGGGAGAAGTACCTCAGGGCCAAGATGTGGGTGTGAAAGAACCTGGTCTCTTCGGGAGAGTGGAGTGGTCTGGTGTGACTGGATGGAGGAGGGAATAGGAGGTGAGTGGGAGGCAAGGACACAAAGGCTCAACGGAGCTGGTTTGAGAAAGGCCCTCTGCAATATCCAAGGAGCACATGGGACTTGTCCTATGAGTACAAGGGACTAAAAGGGAGAGTGACATTTTGTGGACCCTGCTGGCTCTAATGATGGGAACCTGAGGTTGGGGGCGGTGGCGCATGTCTGTAATTTCAGTGCTTTGGAAGGCCGAGGTAGGAGGCCAGGTGTTAGAGATAATGGTCACCTGAGACATGATCTGGAGCAGGGTATTGTCATGGAAGACCAAGTGAGAGAGCCTTTGGAGTGAAAAGTCTGAAGCACCTAGTATAGTGCCACACACACCCAGATATGTCAGATTGTGTATCTGTAGGTGAGACTCCCTCTATACTATAGGTGATTAAATTATTGCTGTAAATGGTTACCAGCCTTAAAAATCTGTTCACACTCTGCAGTGACTGTACAGATTGCAATGTCAAGTCCACAGCTGTTTTCTATGGCCTTATTATAAGATCTCTGAATATGAAATGTGACCCCAAAATAAATGAGGTTGACTGACTAACAAACCCATAGAGCACTGGCATTCCACTGAATACATTGTCCTTCAAAAGCAGTTACGATCATTCTCCTGATCCTTTTAGACAAGGAGATCTTGGAGGCTTAGGTTTATCTTGAGAAAAACGTCTTGCTGGGCGCAGTGGATCATGCCTGTAATCCCAGCACTTTGGGAGGCCAAGATGAGAGGGTTGCGTAAGCCCAGGGGTTCGAGATCAGCCTGGGTAACTTGGTGAAACTTCATCTCTACAATTAAAAAAAAAAATTAGCTGGGCATGGTGGCACGGTCCTGGAGTTCCAGCTACTTGGAAGACTGAGGTAGAAGGATCGGCTGAGCCTAGCAGGCTGAGACTGTGGTGCCCACAAGTGTGCCACTGCATTCCAGCCGGGGTGACAAAGTGAGACTCTGACTCAAAAAAGAAGAAAAACATCCTTAAAATAATCTTAATTCATATAGATTAAAAGATTCGGCTGAGCTTGGTGGCTCAGCCTATAATTCCAGCACTTTGGGAGTCCGAGGCAAGTGGATTGCCTGAGACTACATGTTCAAGACCAGCCCGGGCAATTTGGTGAGACTCTGTCTCTACAATAAATCAAAAGAAGCTGGGCTCGGTGGCTCAACCTGTAATCCCACGCCTTTGGGAGGCTGAGGTAAGTGGAATGCCAGAGCCCGCGGGTTCGAGACCTGCCCGGGCAACTTGGCAAGACCTCATCTCTACAATAAATAAAAAATCAGCCGAGCATGGTAGCGCACGCCTATAGTTCCAGCTACTTGGAAGGCTGAGGCGGAAGTGTAGGAGCGCCGGAGCCCAGCAGGTCGAGGCTGCGGTGGCCGGGAGAGGCCACTGCACTCCAGTCTGGGCGACAGAGTGAGACTCCAACTCAAAAAAATAAATAAATAAAAATAAAATCAAAAAAATAAATCAAAAAAAGTATCCAGGCATGGTAGCACACACCTGTAGTTCCGGCTACTTGGAAGGCCGAGGTGGAAGGACAGCCAGAGCCTAGCAAGTCCACAATGGGGTAGCTTGGGCGACGGAGTGAGACTCCAACTCAAAAAAAAAAAAAAAAAATAGATGTCACCACAGAGGAAGCTATTGGACTTTTTGACTCTCATGACAAGGTAGATTTGCCTGTAAGTGTATAGTCAGATGAGGATTTACTGTGAAGCAAACCAAGCTTGAGCATCAGGGTCCCTCACTTGTATGACTCCCTGCCAAGGTGATCTTCCATTTTTTCCAATTCATCATTTTATATGATTTTTCTTAAGTGGGATGGGGCATAAAACCTGGACATGCTCCATGGGACCTGGATCTCCCCCGGATATGTTTCTAATCTGAAGATGACAATCTTGAGCAGTAAGCAATTAGAACCTGGGCAATATTTAAGCATTTTAAAAATTGAACATTACTTTTTCTTTTTTTTTTTGAGTTGGAGTCTCACTCTGTCACCCAGACTGGAGTGCAGTGCACCAAGCCCGGCTTGAACATGACTTCTAACTGTAAGAGTGCTTCCATGTTAAGAATGAGTGGGCCGGGCTCGGTGGCTCAGCCTGTAATCCCAACACTTTGGGAGGCTGGAGCGAGTGGATTGCCTGAGCCCGCGGGTTCGAGACCCACCCAGGCAACTTGGTGAGACTTTGTCTCTACAATAAATCAAAAATTAGCCAGGCATGGTAGCGCGTGCCTGTAGTTCCGGCTACTTGGAAGGCTGAGGTGGAAGGGTCACTGGAGCCCAGCAGGTGAGGCTGCGGTGCCCGGGAGCGTGCCACTGCACTCCAGTCTGGGCAACAGAATGAGACTCCAACTCAAAAAAAAAAAAAGAAAAAGGACTGAGTGATTTGGGGAAGGAGGGGGCATGTAGCATCCCAAAGGGTGCCTGGTCCAGGGGATGTGAGGGCCAGTTGGGGGTCCAGACTTCACCTGCATGAAGCCTGCTTGGGTAACTAATCCTGACCTGTACTCCACATATCTATATTTTAAAAAGAGCAAGAGAGAGGAAAAAAAAGAATGAGTGGTTTGTGCTAATTGTGCTATAAATTCTGACTCCAACAGACACCTCAAAAAGTAAATCGGTGCTGCCAGGCTCAATTCTCCAAGTCCCTTTGTTCAGTGGGGGCAGGGATTGGCTCAGGAATGTGACTGGACACTGCCTGGCGCAGACTGGGTACCTAACCCCTGGTTAGTGAATGTAAGGTAATGAGTGTGGTGAAAGCCTATCAGCCTCAATGCGCTTGAAGTCCTTGATTTTCTTTTTTGAGTCAGGGTCTCTCTGTTGCCACGGCTGGAGTGCAGTGGCGTGATCACAGCTCACCACCGCCTCAACCTCCTGTACTCAGGTAATCCTTCTGCTTCAGCCTCCAGAGTAGCTGGGACTACAGGCATGTGCCACCACACCAGGCTATTTTTTGTAGAGGTGAAGTCTTGTTATGTTACCCAGGTTGATCTCAAAACTCCTGACAGATACACCTGAATCAAGTGGTCAAAGTTACCATCACTGGCTAGCTACAGTGTAGATATGGCCAAGTTCAAGAAGTAGCCCGGTCCTTGTGTTTTTTTTAAATAAAGAATTTCAAAAATATAGAAAAGTTGGAAGAATAATTCAAATAACTTTTTTTTTTTTTTGAGTTGGAGTCTCACTCTGTCACCCAGACTGGAGTGCAGTGGCCGCTCTCGGCTACCACAGCCTCGACCTGCTGGGCTCCGGCGATCCTTCCGCCTCAGCCTTCCGAGTAGCTGGAACTACAGGCGCGTGCTACCACGCCTGGCTGATTTTTCGATATATTATCGAGATGATGTCTCACCAAGTTGCCCGGACGGGTCTTGAACCCACGGGTTCAGGCAATCCACTCACCTCAGCCTCCCAAAGGCGCGGGATTGCAGGCTGAGCCACCGAGCTTGGCTCAAATAACTTTTTAGTTCTTGAATAATGTGAAAGGGAGTTGTAGTCGTGATTTCCTCTTACCCCTAAAAATATTGGTATCTGTGCCCTACAAACAAGGCCACTCTTCCAGCTACGCACAGTACAACCATCAAGATCAGGAAACCAACACTGGGGCTTAATAATGACCACCAACCTCATTCAATATCCAAGTAATGTTCTTTATGGCCAAAGGATCTACTCCAGAGTCTGGTACTTCATTTTGTTGTCATGTTGCTTTAGGCTCCTTCAGTCTGGAATGGTTCCTCAGTCTTTCCTTGTCTCTCAAAACACTGACATTTTAAAGATTACAGGCCAGCTATTTTGTGGAATATACCTCAGTTTGAGTTTGTGTGATGTTTTCCCACAGATTCAAGTTAGGCATTTTGGAGGAATTTCACAGAAGTGATTCATGTTTTTACCGTGTCCTACCAGGTGGCACATGATTCTATTTGTCCCATTATCAATGATGGCGACTTTTTTTTTTTTTCCAGTCAGAGTCTCACTCCATTGCCCAGGCTGGAGTGCAGTGGCATGTTCACAGCCACGGCCACCCCAACATTGGACCCACTGGGCTCAGGCGATTCTTCCACCTCAGCCTTCCAAGTAGCTGGAACTACATGCAAGCGCTACCACGCCTGGTTAATTTTTTGATATATTGTAGAGACGAGGTCTCACCAAGCTGCCTGGGCCGGTCTTGAATCTGCGGGCTCAGGCAATCCACTTGCCTTGGCCTCCCAAAGTGCTGGGATTACAGGTTTGAGCCACTGCAACTGGCCATCTTTTTTGTGTGTGTGTGACAGCTTCTACTGTTTGTTTGTTTGTATATTTTGAGTTGGGGTCTCACTCTTGTGGCCCAGGTTGGAGTGCAGTGGCATGTTCATGGCCACCGCAGCCTCGACCTGCTAGGCTTAGGCAACCCTTCCTCCTCAGCCTTCCAAGTAGCTGGAACTACAGATGCACACCCCCACGCCTGGCTAGTTTTTGTGATTTATTGTAGAGACGAGGTCTCACCAAGTTGTCCAGGCTGATCTCGCATCCCCAGGCTCAGGTAATCCTCCTGCCTCGGCCTCCCAAAGTGCTGGTATTACAGACTGAGCCACCGTGCCCGACCTGCCTTAGGTATATTTATACAAATAGCACAGAAGAACACCAGTCCCTTGCAGACAGCGGGCCATGAAGACTAATCTTTCTGTCCTCATGTTGATGGTGGAAGACCTCCAGAGCCTTCATGGGCACTGGGTAACTGTGGGAGCCTGAGCTGGAGACAGAACTGGGACTGGAGCTGAAGATGGAACCTGGGCTTCTGTCTTTGGCACACAGAGCCCTGGACACTGGCAATGTGGGCACCAGGACACATCCTGAGCCTGCAGTGGGCAATGTGGACAAGTTAACTAACTATTGTTGAAACCTTTTGGGATCTGGAGCTTGACTTCCTTGGGATTTAGGAGGGCCTTGGCATTGCTGGCCTGCATTTTCAGGCCCTTCTTGCACTTCTTGGCAAACCATAGATTTCTCAAGAACATCTTCATGGTTTCTTGATACCATTTCTGTGCCATTTTGGGGACTGGTTATGTGTGATGTGGTTCTTGGACGTTGCCATATCTACACTGTAGGTGGCCAGTGATGTTAGCTTTGACCACTTCATTCAGGTGGTATTTTCTATCTTTAAGTTACTTATTTTCTTTTTGTGTTTAATAAGGACTTATTGGAGACTCTGTAAATAACCCATTCCCCCAAGCTTTCAGCCATTCATTTAAATTTATGATTTTAGCAGCCATTGAAGTTTTTTGTTTAAATTAATTTTACTATGATGGTTAGCAAAAGCTGATTTTCTAATTCCATTATTCCATCTACACTTACTGGTTGACATGCTACTACAAGGTTGAGCTTCATCCACCTATCATCTACCTCTGTCATCTATCTATTGATTGTTCTATCTCTGTTTATCTATCTATCTATCTGTTCATCATCTATCTCAGATGGATTCTTATTTTATTCAATAAGTTTATAATCCTTATTACCATTATTTTGATGTTTGAATTGTCCCAGACTTAGCTAGTGGGGACACATTCAAATTGGGCTCTGTGTCCTTTTCACTTATGTCCATCATACTTTGAGTGCGTCCTGACTTTCTAACCCAACAAGATGTTCCAGACTCATCTTGTACTTTCCTTGACTCAGCCCTGGAATCAGGAAACCCTGTCTCCTTTCAATGGAGAATTATTTTTAGAAGGCAAGATTTTGGTGGCAGGTATACTTGTTCCTATTGGGTTCGCTGCTTTAGTCTCTCTCAATAGTTAGAACTAGAAAACACACACACACACACACACACACACACACACACACACACACACACACGCATACACACACATAGATGTTGAAAACCGTCAGTACATATTGATACTTCCAATTCCAGTGCATTACTATACTAATTCTGGCCTCTCTCCTTTCCATATTTGTAACTCCCCTTTTCAACGGGGAGATACCTGAGCCCCATTATTCTCAATATATTTACTTATTTGCACAATCTTTATGTATGGAACTAATCTGATTCTGCCAGTCTTAGCACACCTTCTTTGTATGAGCAACTGATTTCAAGGACTTTGGGGCTGAGTGATGAAGGAAGGAAGGCGGAAAGCCTTGCTTGGATTTTTAGACTGGGAATATCACGGATTGTAAAGACCTTATGTTTGTGGATTAGCAACACCAGCAACATGCATCAGCTTAAGAAAATAACTTCAGAAATTCTAATTTTATGTCTTTCACTTTTCACTCACAAAGTTTGTGATGAACTAACTATATGTATAGAAATGAAGGAGGGCTTCCTGAGATCTGAAAGCCTCTAGGCTACTGAGACCACTGGGTCTTGCTAATTTATACACATGTTTAAAGAAAATTTTGCTGTATTTTATACAGCATTTTTTTTTTTTTTTTAGTTGGAGTTTTCCTCTGTCACCCAGGCTGGAGTGCAGTGGCACACTCATGGCCACCGCAGCCCTGACCTGCTGGGCTCAGGCGATCCTTCTGCCTCAGGCTTCCAAGTAGCTGGAAATACAACTACATGCTACCACACCTGGCTAATTTTTTGTATTATTGTGGAGACAAGATCTCACCAAGTTGCCCAGGCTAGTCTCACACCCCTTCAGGTAATCCTTTTGCCTCAGTCTCCCAAAGTGCTGGGATTACAGGTGTGAGCTACCATGCCTGGCTCCGTACAGCATTTTAAGGTCTTTTGTAGGAACATGTTTTCATATTTGATTATCTGCTTTATTACCAGAAATTTTAGTCCTGAGCACCTAGTTTGATAATACCTTAGTTGAGGAATTCCTCTAAAAGTTGTGCCTGTACTTCTACTGGCATGTGAGCTGTTATATGGCCAAGTCTAGAATGGAGGCCGCTGGCTCCCCCCTGGAAACTTTCAGTGCTTAGAGAATGCCTGGGAAACCACTTGGAAACAGCCGGACATCAGGCCTTTCAAGGTCTGCCCATCTTGACCCCTATGCCTGGTTGTGTGAACCCGATCCTTCTTATGAGGCTTTTTGGGCACTTTTGTGACACTACTCACACGAGTCCACAGCAATCACCACAGAGTTTCAGTCACTGATTTGTCATCCAAAATGAGCACGGCTGCCTCAGCAGCTTTGGAGAAGGGACTCGTGATCAAGGACTATGTGACTGCCTCTAATGACTCTTCACCACAACCATAGATAGAAGAGTTTATCTGGCATTCTATGCATTTTTAGGATTCCTGCTGTAAAATGCTGCTGTGATGAGCCATCCTGCCCAGATCTATCTGAATGTGGTACAATTCCTTAGATTTTGTTTGTTTGTTTGTTTTGAGTCAGGGTCTGGCTCTGTTACCCAGGCTAGAGTGCAGTGGGTTCTAGCTCACTGCAGCCTCTAACTCCTGGGCTCTGGTGATCTTCCTGCCTCAGCCTCCTGAGTAGCTGGGACTACAGGCAAACACCACCATAACCAGCTAGCTTATTTTCTTGTTTTTGGTAGAAATGGGATCTCGCCTTGTTGCCCAAGCTTGTCTCCAACTCCTGGCCTCAAGCAATCCTCCCATCTTGGCTTCCCAAAGTGCTAGGATTACAGGGATGAGCTGCTGAGCCTGGCCCAATTCCTTAATTTTATTGTCAAGGGAATAATCAAGATTCCCCAATGCAAGGCACAGTGAATGGCTGTGAGCGTTTCTGAATTCCATTCTGATGAATTCTGAATCACATACTCTTTGGAGACAGCAATTTCTGTCCAATAAGTATTTGGCACCTTTAAAGGCTCAGGGTACTCTGAACTGATCAGGTACTCATCTCATGGTATGTTTTTCTCATGCTCTACTGACTTTTTTGGGCAGGAACACTGCCTTCATGTCACCAAATGTGTTTATGCTAGAATGTGCCCCTTCAGTGACTGTGGCAATCTGTAATGTAGACTCGATGGCTAGGGCCTTTATTGAGCATTATACATTTCCAAGAAGGTCCGGCAGAGAGCCTCATCATGTGTTTTACAGTAAAGAAGTGAGCGATGTCAGTAAGAAATCCTCAAACCTGCAGTTTTAAGACATAAGGTCAAGTCTATTTGTGTTAGAACACTGTATGTATTAAATGTGGTAATTATCCCCCCAGCTGCTGAAATCATTTGTTTACTATCAGAGAACGATGATTTATGATAATCTAGCAAAATTATTTTCCTAAAAACCTCACAGCCGGGCTCAGTGGCTCAGCCTGTAATCCCAGCACTTTGGGAGGCTGAGGTGAATGGATTGCCTGAGGCCGCGGGTTCGAGACCCGCCTGGGCAGCGAGACCTCATCTCTACAATAAATCAAAAAATCAGCCGGACGTGGTAGCGTGCGCCTGTAATTCCGGCTACTTGGAAAGCTGAGGCGGAAGGATCGCTGGAGCCCAGCAGGTCGAGGCTGCCACTGCACTCCAGTCTGGGCGACAGAGTGAGACTCCAACTCAAAACAACAACAACAAAAAAAAAGCCTCACAAATTCACCTGAAGTTCTAGTCCTGGGACAGTTGTCGTGGCAAAAATTAAGGACAATACCACCATTCAGGAGAACTAGACACTGGATCTGGATCTGGGTCCTCTTTTTCCTTCGGTACAGCATGGAAAGCCAGTCATCACTTCTGATGTTCTTCTCTTCACTCCCTTTACTCTCCACATTGCCTTCAGAATGGTGGTCAAATGCATTCGTGTGGCTGTGAAGCCATTTTTGTCCTGACTTCATCTTCCCAGTTCCTAGATCCTGAGTCCTCATGCCTGATGTCACCTACAAGCTCCGTAGCTTCTTCCATCCTTCCACTCCTGCAAACGTACTGAAATTCCTCCATGGTAGTCATTAGGCCTCAGCTGCATTATTTGTTCATCTCTTACCCTGCTAGAGTGCAAGCCCTTCTGTAGCAGGAACTATGGCCTATCCGTATTTATTTGTATGCTTGGGACACAGAGATCAAGAATTATTTGTTGGATGGATGGATGGATAATAGATGGATGAATGAATGCTTCAAAAGGACCATTAAAATGCAGATTCTTATTGGCTCAGGTTCCATGGTGGAGGCTATGTTCACTTGCTCAGCAATAGTGGAAAGCACTTTCACTACCTGCTACTGTTGGACTCCTCAGTTTGTCAACAGAAGATGAGGTACTGGGACAATAGTAAAGAGTTAAAGAACGGGCAGGTTTTCAACAGCAGCCCTTTATTGTAACAAAAAATAATCTGAGCCAACCACACCCCAAATCACTGTTGCTGGCAACAATAGGAGTTCAAAGAATTAAAACCATTGTATTGGACCACCCTGGCACCTTGCATCTATTACATCACATGCTCAGTTCATGTTATTATTTTTGTAGTTAATAACTTATCAGGTATTTGCAATAACTGATCTTGTATATTGTATATTGCAATGTGGTATTAATTTCTCATCTTATATTATACATTATTGTGTGTTTCTCATCAAGATACAAGTTACATGAAAGACTGACAAGTCTAAAAGTAGAGGTGGGCTGGGCATGGTGGCTCTAATCCCAGCACTTTGTGAGGCCGAGGCAGGAGGAGTGCTTGAGTCCAGGAGTTGGAAACCAGCCTAGGCAACATAGAGAAACACTGTCTCCACAAAAAGCCAAAAAGTTAGCTGGGCATGGTAGCATGCACCTGTAGTCCCAGCTACTTGGGAGGCTGAGGCAGAAGGATCACCTGAGCTGAGGAAGTTGAGGCTGTGGTGAGCTGTGATCATGCCACTGCACTCCAGCCTGGGTGACAAGAGTGAGACTCCAATTCAAACATAAAATAAAAGTGGTGGCTGGGCTCGGTGGCTCAACCTGTAATCCCAGCACTTTGGGAGGCCGAGGTGAGTGGATTGCCTGAGGCCGCGGGTTCGAGAACCGCTTGGGCAACTTGGTGAGACCTCATCTCTATAATAAATAAAAAAATTAGCCAGGTGTGGTGGCGCGTGCCTGTAGTTCCAGCTACTTGGAAGGCTGAAGTGGAAGGATCGCCGGAGCCCAGCAGGCCGAGGCTGCGGTGGCTGGGAGCGGCCACTGCACTCCAGTCTGGGCGACAGAGTGAGACTCCAACTAAAATAAATAAATAAATAAATAAATAAATAAATAAATAAAAGCAGTGGCAGATGTGGTTCAAAAAATAAGTATGCCCAATTTATTTTCTATTGAGTAGGTTGCTTGACTGAATCAAATAATCTAAACAAATATTTGACTGTCAAGTACATGTTGCCTAAGTCACATGTTTTTAAGTTAGTAAAAAAATATTTCCACTTAAATTCAAACCATTTAATTAATACTTGGAAATTTTCTGGAAATCAGCTTATTTAAAGTATATTTGGATGTGTAATGGTTTGCAAATTTTGCAATTTAGGAGTAACATCCACCACCATCTTGATGTCCAACACATACACACACAACATATTTTATAACTTTATACTTGAAAAGAATACTTTAAAAGTTTCCCTTTGATTAACAGTGTTAAAAGTGATCTGTCATATCTATTATGCAAAATCAACAGACAAAAATATTGAATGGCCTTAGAAGGGAAAAAAATCCTCTTAATTATATTTTAAAAGGAACACCTTTATTTTTTGTTAAAATCTAATTTCTGTTCTTAGTTTTTTTAAAAGAAAACTTTTCTTTTAAAAAAAGTTTAAGCCGGGCTCGGTGGCTCAGCCTGTAATCTTGGGAGCCGTGAGAAAGAACAGACTTTTTACCATAAAAGTACCGTCTATTTCTCTAATACTTGTTTGTGAACCAGACTATTTTGCTGAAATGTTTTACGTATAAACATTTATACCTAACAGATTTTCAATAACTGTCAAATGAATGACAGGCACAATTAAAGCTAAGACTGATATTTGGAAGTGATGTTATTGAAGTTTCAAGAAAGACATTAAAAGTTATGGATGGTAATTAAGTCACTTTAAATTACTACCTGACTGTGAAATCCAAAACAGTCAATGTACCTCTGTAAAAGGAACAATAAAGATACAATCATCATGCCCAGGTGCTTTTCTTTTTAATCATTCAGGGGAAGGGGCAAGAAGAGAACTAACATTTTAAAAATACCTATTTACGTGTTACTCACTAATCCAGGAACTTCATACACCTCATTTAATCCTTTCAACAAGTAGTATACCAATAAGGAATCTGAGGTTCATAGAAGTTTGGAAATTCATACAACATCAGAGAGAAGGGGTGGCGGTAAGAGGACTGGAGTTTTAAACTAGGCCTGTCTGGCTCTAAGGCAGTTTCCATTGTAGTGTCTATTGTATTTGGAACTTCCATCAAATGGCCCTGATAGCTATTTGGAGGAAAGTGTAGAAAAAAGTTTGAAAGTCATTCTTATGATCAGTTTGCTTCCTGGTTCCTAAGCAACCGAATGGATCTAAGTAAGGTCACTTTATAAAGAGTCCTGTCTCTACATTGATAAACACGGCAGAATGTAAGACCTTTTCAAAAACTTTGTACTGCAGGTTTATTATTGTTGTTCAGGGAAAGTAGTGATTGTTAAGACCCTAAGCACCTTTGTTTTCCCTCTCAATTCTTTTCTCACAATCTTTTTCTCAAGCCTGCAGAAGGGCAAATGTCTTCCTGATGATGATCTCAACTCCTTTTGTGCTAGCCCAAGACTGATTTTTCAAATGAGGTAGGACAAGAAAAGAAGAAACTACAGAGTTTAGTAGTTAGGGGCACACAGGGAGTCAGACAACCTTGGGTATGAATCCTGGCACTGCCTTGGTACTGTGTGACTTCAATCACATTTATGTAAGCTCTCTGTGCCCTTTCTATAAAATGGGTATAATAATAGTATCTAAGTAATGGGGATTTTGTTAGGATTAAATGAAATGCCTGTTAAGCATTTACAATGCCTGGAACATTGAAAGTGCTTCAAGAATGTTAACGTTCCTACTGATGTTTTTCACATTCAGTAGTTACTATGCTTTTTTCTGCATCCAACTGCAGATCTTTAAAGTTCTCAATGCAGGGAATCTCAGAGGCCTTTACGGGCTCTGCAACCAGAGGTGATATTTGTGACTCTAAGAAGGAAATGGAACCTCTTTTGAGCTGTTTCCATCCAACATAGACTGACGGCTTCGAATTGTTGATGAGCCACATTTGGTTTTTACTCGGTAACTTTCACCAAAAAAGCTCCAAACCAGTCTGCCACCAAAAGGAAGTCAAGAACCTTAAAACTCAGAGAAGTGTGGCTAAAGCCGAGGGGAGAGGATTGCCTGGGTCCAGGGGTTCGAGACCAGCCCGGGCGACTTGGCAAGACCTCTTCTCTACAATAAACCAAAAAATTAGCCGGGCTTGGTGCGCCTGTAGTTCCAGCTACTTGGAAGGCTTAGGCGAAGGATTGCCGGAGCCCAGCAGGTCGAGGCTGCGGTGGCCGTGAGTGTGCCACTGGACTCTAGCCTGGGCGACAGGGTGACTCCAACTCAAAAGAAAAAAAAAAAACAAACTCAGAGAAGTAATGCTGCCTGATTGATGGACAGCCAGAACACAGGGGAGGCCAGGCGCGGGAATGTGGTGTAAATGAGATCCTTTTGAAATGCTTAAGGGGTGCTTTGTTCTTCTGGCTTCAGAGAAGGGGCGATGACAGACCCACGGTCGGAGAGTGAGGCCCCGCGATTGACGGACGCGCAGCCCGGGGAAAACCCGAAAGGGGCGAAGTTGGAACGGGGGAAGCCGAGCCTGGGGGCTGCAGGCGCGCAGGGTTTAGGTTTCTGCCGTCTGTTTCCGCCATCTGGCAACTCCCTCCCGGAAGGATACTTGGTTTCTAGCAAAACCCTTTCGAACACACGGGCTCTTTTACTAAAGTTTATTCCGGACAGACTGCGGAATAGGAACAGACAGGCCGCACAGCACGACTGGAAACCGCAGGCGTCACGCTCCGCCGCCTAGCGTGGCCTCCGGAAGTTCCCCTCCCCCGGATCTGCGCATCTCCCCGCGGCGCACGACCGCGTCGTCACAAGCATTCCACCAATCAGAACGCGCGACCAAAATAGCGCCGTATAAAGGCCGGCGGGCGGGCGGGCTAGGCCCGCGGAGAGCCGAGCTTGGAGGCGGGGTTGCGCGCGCAGGTGAGGAG
>NW_007086943.1:69510-78021 GCF_000164805.1 Carlito syrichta
CGGCATCACCTGCGGGGCGGGGCGAAGTGGCCCCGCCCCACCACGCACCTGCTTCTGCGTGACGTGGACCCGGAAGGTTGTCAGCTGCTGCTCCAGATACATGACATTGCGTTTCTAAGTGAGTCACACGGACGCGGCTGGGCTCCAGTTAAACATATCTCGACGCTACACCCCCTCCTAACTCGCTTCCGCTTCGGAGAGAAGCGCGGTCTGCAGCCAGCCGACTCGCGTCATCTAGGGGCACACGCGAGAGCGGCCCGCGTTTCCCCGGGTGACTCCTGCCCCGCAGGAACAAGTATTCATTTACTTGACGCTGAGCCTCGGAGGAAGTCTAAAAATGAATGAACGGGTCTCTACCTTCTGCGAGCATGCTCAGGATTGTGAGTGGGGGGGCAGAGAGGTCTTGGCCTAACCAAGGTCCCGATGATGAGCAGACATCCTTTGCAGGAAGAGATCCGGGCAAGGGGGGAGGCACCTCTAGGAGTCACCGTTCCAGGGGGAAGTGACTCGAGCTCGAGGAGGTGGGAACCCAGGGGCCTTGGCTCCTACACGCCTGGGTTTTAGCCTTAGCTCAGGTCCTTCACCTAATCTGCGACGCCGAACACATCAGGAAACCTCAGCGTTCCCCCTCCCCCCGCCTTTTTTTTTTTTTTGAGTTGGAGTCTCCCACCTTAGCCCAGGCTGGAGTGCAGTGGCACGCACGCTCATGGCCACCCCAGCGTCGACCTGCTGGGCTCTGGCGATCCTTCCGCCTCAGTCTTTCGATCCCATCTTTAAGATCTACAATTAAAAAAAAAAAAAAAATAGCTGGACGTGGTGGCGCCTGCCTGTAGTTCCAGTTACTTGGAAGGCTGAGGTGAAAGGGTCACTTGAGCCCAGCAGATCGAGTCTGCTGTGGCCATGAGTGTGTCACTACACCCCAGCCGGGGCGGCGACAGAGTGAGACGCCAACTAAAAAAAAGCAAAAGCAAAACAAAAAAAGATGCACAGTATGTGTCAGATGACATTTTAAAAATCTTTGAGTCGTAGTCTCTCCGTCCCACAGGCTGGCGTGCAGTGGCACGCTCACGGCCACCGCAGCCTCCACCTGCTGGGCTCCCGCGATCCTTCCGCCTCAGCCTTCCCAGTAGCTGGAACTATAGGCGTGCACTGTGCACGCTTGGCAAATTTTTTGATTTAGTGTAAAGACGAGGTCTCTCCCTGTTGCCCAGGCTGGTGCTGAACTCTCAGGCTCAGGCCATCCTCTTGCGTCTGCCTCCCAAAATGCTGGGATGACAGGCGGAAGCCACTGCGTCTGGCCACCTGATAACATATTATTGACGGCCATTCCCCACCCTGTACTCATATTCATTTTTCCCTCACTTCAGTTCATTTCTTCATTCATTCGTTCATTCCTCCCTCCCTCCCTCTCAGGTCATTGCTTTCTTTTTCATTCCTTCATTTTTCTTGTTTTTCTAAGATGCAATTTTAAGAGGAGAGCTGGGTGAATTTTTAAGTATGTATACACGTGTCATCGACCTCCAGGTGGAAATCTAGAACATTTCCATCACCCCAGGTTTCCACCTGCTCCTTCCCAGTCAATACTTAACCACCCGCGAGATGACCACTATTTATTCAGACATGTATTTACTGAATATTAAACTTAAACTTCATGTAGTTGCAATCAGGTAGTATCGTTTATTTTGTCTGGTTTCTTTCACCCAACATAATGTTTGTAAGATCATCCATGTCGTTGCACATATTGGTAGTTTGTAGTTTATTTATTGCTGGGTGGTATTCTATTACATTAATATACTCCAATTAACTTATCCATTCTACTGTTGATGGACATTTGGCTTGTTTCAGTTTGTGATTGTTATGAATAAAGCTGCTCTGAACATTCATATAGTCTTTTGGTGAGTAAGTGCACTGATTTTGGTTAAGTATATACTTAGGAGATTTTGTGTCACAGGTGTATGTTTAGTTTTAATAGTCACTGCTAACAGTTTCCCCAAAAAGTTGTCAATTTCTGAAAGTTACAGTTACTACACCCTTGCCAACAGTTGGTGTTAACAATCCTTTAAATTTTTGGTGGATATGTAGCAGTATTTCCTTGTGGTTTTAATGTGTCTTGCCCTAGTGAACAATAATGTTGAGTTCCCTCTAATAACTTTTTAGCCATTCAGATGACCTTTTTGGTTAAGTGATTGGTTAAAACTAATCCCCATTCTTAAATAAATGCATCTGTCTTTTCCCTGAGATTTGTAGGAATGTTTTATATTTCCTGGATACAAATCTTTTGTTAGGCGTAAGTATCATTAATATATTCTCCCAGTTTGTGTCTTGCTTACTCAACTTATAATGTCTTTATTTTGTTTTGTTTTTAAGATGAACATACAGCTGGGCATGCTGGCTCATACTTGTAATCCCAGCACTTTGGGAGGCCAAGGTGAGAGGATTGCCTGAGCCCACATGTTCGAGACCAACCTGGGCAACTTGGAGAGAGAGAGTGAGACTCCAACTCAAATAAATAAATAAACTTAACATACAGTAAGTTTAAAACATACTGCTTTTGGCCGGGCCTGGCCTGGTGGCTCAAGCCTATAATCCCAGCACTTTAGGGGGCCGAGACTAGTGGATTGCCTGGGTCAGTGGGTTCAAGACCAGCCTGGGCAACTTGGTGAGACTTCATCTCTACAAATAATCAAATAATTAGCTGGGCATGGTAGCCCATGCCTGTAGTTCCGGCTACTTGGAAGGTTGAGGTAGAAGGATTGTTAGAGCCTAGCAGGTGCCTGGGAGCGTGCCACTGTACTCTAGCCTGGCCAACAGAGTGAGATTCCAACTCAAAAAAAAATTACTGCTTTTAAAAAACAACAGTTCTGGCTGGGCACGGTGGCTCAGACCTGTAATCCCAGCACTTTGGGTAGCCAAGGTGGGAGATTGCTTGAACCCAGTAGTTCAAGACCAGCCTGGGCAACATAGCAAGACCTTGTCTCTGCAAAAAATAAAAAAATTAGCCAGGCATGGTGGTTTGAGCCTGTAGGCCCAGCTAATCGGGAACCTGAGGTGGAAGGATTACCTGAGTTCAGGAGGTCAGGTTGCAGTGAGCATGATTGTGTCATTGCACTTCAGCCTGGGCGACAGAGTAAGATCCCTGACTCAAAAAACCAAAATCAAAAACCAGTTCTATGAGCTTTAACACATGTATAAATTAGTGTAAGCACCACTACAGTCAGGATCCAGAACAGTTCCATCACCCCAAAAAACTCCCCCATGCTGCTCCTTTGCAGTCATATCTTTTCCCACCTGTAACCCCTGAGAGTCACTAATCTGTCTTTGCTTCCATAATTTTGCCTTTTCCAGAATGTTATAGAAATGACATTCTACAGTGGGTATTTTGAGTCTGACTCCATTCACTCAGCATAACACCTGCGAGATTCACCCATGCAGTTGCATGTTTCAACAGTTCATTCCTTCTTAGTGCTCAGTAACAGTCCATTGGATGCACTACTGTTTATTAACTTGTGAAAGGAAATGTAGGTTGTTTCTCTTTTTTTTGGCAATTATGACCAGAGCTGCTATAAACATTCATGCACATTTTTGTGTAATTATATGTTTTCATTCATCTGGATGAAATACTCAAGAGAGGGTTTTCTGGGTCATTTGTAAATATGTGTTAACTTGACGCAGTTCTGTCCACCTCTTTCCCGGAGAGGACCATTTTGTGTTTCCACCAACGATGTGCGAGAGTTCGAGGTGCTCTGCATCCTCCCCAGCACTTGTCATCACTGTTTTTATTTTAGCTGTTCTAATAGGTGGTAGTGGTATCGCATCAGGATTTTAATGTACATTTTCTTAAAGGCTGATCATGTTGAGCATCATTTCATGGCCTTATTTGCCATGCATTTGTTCTCATTGGTGAAAGGTCTGTTCAAGCCTTTTGACTATTTAAAAAAAAATCAGATTGTTTTCTTGCTGTTGAATACTGAGTATTAAGCATTCTTTTTTTTTGAATCAGGGTTCAACTCGGGCACCCAGGCAGGAGTGCAGTGACACAATCATGGCTCACCATAGCCTCCAACTCCTGGGCTCAAATGATCCTCCCGTGTCAGCCTTCCTTGTAGCTGGGACTACAGCCATGCATTACCACACCTGGCTCATTTTAATTTTTTTATAGAGATGAGATCTCGCTGTGTTGCCCAGACTAGTCTCGAACTCTTGGGCTCAAGCAATCCTCCCGCCTCAGCCTCCTAAAGTGCTGGGATCACAGGTGTCACCCTTTCTAATTTTGAGCATTCTTTATATACTATTCTGCATACAAATCCTTTATCACACCTGAATATTGTATATTGTATACATGTATATATTTATCATGCCTATATATGTATATTCAGGATATGAATCCCAGCATTTGGGAAGCAGAGGCAGCAGGA
This sequence comes from Carlito syrichta, assembly GCF_000164805.1. NCBI lineage: Eukaryota > Metazoa > Chordata > Mammalia > Primates > Tarsiidae > Carlito > Carlito syrichta. The sequence continues at coordinate 73,926 of NW_007086943.1, forward strand.
CCATTTGAGGCCAGAAGTTCGAGACTAGCCTAGGCAGCATAGTAAGAACTTGTATCTATAAAAAAGTCAAATAAAAAAATAAAATTAGCCAGACATTGTGGCACTTGTAGTCCCAGCTACTTGAGAGGCTGAGGCCAAAGGATAGCCTGAGCCCAGGGGTTCGAGACTGCAGTGAGCCCTGTTTGTGCCACTGCACTCCAGTCTGGGTGACAGAGTGAGATTCCAACTCAAAAATAAAAAGACTATCATTCTTCCATTGAATTGACCCTGGACCTTGTACCTTTGTGAGAAATCAACTGGCCATATTCGTGTGAACTTATTTCTGGACTTTTGGTCTGTTCCATTGATCTATGTGTCTGTCCCTTCACCAACACCACACTGTCTTGATTGCTGTAAACTTAAAGTAATTCTTAAGCTCTTTGACTTTGTTCCATTTCCAAGTTGTTCAGGCATTTTACTTCTTTTGACTTTCTATATACATTTTAGGCTTGTCTATATTGTTTTTAAAAATCCTGCTGGAGCTGGGCTCGGTGGCTCAGGCTGTAATCCTGCACTTTGGGAGGCTGAGGTGAGTGGATTACCTGAGCCCACGGGTTCGAGACCCATCTAGGCAACTTGGCGAGACCTCATCTCTACAATAAATAAATAAATAAATTAGTCGGGCGTGGTAGTGCGTGCCTGTAGTTTCAGCTACTTGGAAGGCTGAGGCAGAAGGATCGTCGGAGTCCAGCAGGTTGAGGCTGCGGTGGCCAGGAGTGTGCCACTGCATTCCAGTCTGGGCAACAGAGTGAGACTCCAACTCAAAAAATAAAAAATCCTGCTGGGAATTTTGATTACAATTTTGTTAAATCTGTAGACCAGTTTGAGAAGAATTGGCATCTTAACTATATTGAGTCTTTCAGTCTATGAATATGGTATGTTTTTCCATTTATTTAGGTTTCTTTTTATTTCTTTAGCAGCATTTTATAGTATTCATCATATAGATCCTATACGTGGTTTGTTAGATTTATGGAAAAGTATTTTTTTTAAGCTACTGTAATTTAAAACAAATTAGTTTCCAAATATTTATTACCATTATAAAGAAATGCAGTTGGTTTTTGTTTTTAAACCTTTTATTTTACAAACTGCTGAACTGATGATGTATTTTTTTTCAAAAATTTTCTTTTATGGGAAATGATGTATTGGTTTTAGAAGCTTGTGTGGAATCCATGAGAATTTCTACATAGGCAGTCATGTTGTTTGTGAATAGAGGCAGTTTCGTTTCCTGCTTTCCTGTCTGTATTTATTAATTTTAATTGCCTTATTTCACAAGATAGGACTTCCTGTGCCATGTTGAATAGGAGGGTGAGGTGGACTTCCTTGCCTCATTCCATAAGGGGGAAAGAAGTGTTAGTTATATAAGGGAATGGTGTTAGTTATAGACTTTTTTGCAGGTGTGCTTTATTAGTTTTAGAGTGGTCCCTCCTGTTCCTCATTTGCTGAATGCTTGTGTCATGAATTGACATTGCATTTTGTTACTGACTTTTCTATCATAAATCGATACAGTCCTGTTACAAACTGCATTTATTGGTTTTCAAATATTGCATCCCCAAGATAAGTCCCACTTGATCACGGTATGTAATTATTTTTATATAATTTGTTAGTATTTTGCATCTATTTTTGATTTGTTTGTATTTTGCATCTATTTTCATGAGGGATATTGATTCATAATTCATTGATTCATATTTGTTTTCCTGTACTTTTAAAATCTGGTTTTAGTATCATGGCAATGTTCCTCTCATAAAATGAGTTAGGAAGCATTCCTTCTCTTCTATTTTCTGGATGAAACTGAGTAGTGCACATATTATTTCATTTTAAATATTGGTAGCATTTGCTATTGATGAAACCATTTGGGGCTGCAGATTTATTTTAAAGAAGACTTTAAACTACAAATTCAATTTTTTTTTTTTGAGTTGGTGTCTCACTCTGTTGCCCAGACTGGAGTGTAGTGGCCGCTCCCTCCTGGGCTCTGGCAATCCTTCCGCCTCAGCCTTTCAAGTAGCTGGAACTACAGGCGTGCGCTACCACGACCGGCTAATTTTTTGATTTATTGTAGAGATGAGGTCTCGCCAAGTTGCCCAGGTGGGTCTTGAACCCGTGGGCTCAGGCGATCCACTCACCTCAGCCTCCCAAAGTGTGAGAGTACAGGCTGAGCCACCGAGCCCAGCTCAAATTCAGTTTTTTAATAGACAAAGGATTACTTAGGTTTTCTATTTATTCTTGGGTGAGTTTTGGCAGCTTGTAGCCATCAAAGAATTGATCCATTTTACCTAGGTTGCCAAATTTATGTGTGCAAAGTTGATTGTGTAATTACTTTATTTCCCTTTTATTTATTTATTTTTATTTATCTTTTAATGTCTGTGGAGTTTGTAGTGATATCTTCTCTTTCATTCCTGATATTGGCTTTGATGATTTTTTTCCATATGATGCTTCGGGTTTATATTGCTTTTCTTTTTCTAGTTCTCTACAGTGGAAACTTGGATTACTGATATTAAATCTTTCTTCTTTTCTAATATATGCATTTAGTGCTATAGATGTCCTACTAAGCACTGCTTTCACGGTATACCATAAAATTTGTTAAATTGTATTTTCACTTTTATTTAGTTCAAAACATTAAAAAATTTCCCTTCAACATCTTCTGTACCCAGGTGTTATTTAGAAATGTGTTGTTTAAACTCTAAATATTTTCTGCTTTTCTAGCTATCTCTCTGTTATTAATTTCTAGTTTAATTCCACTGCTACCTGAGGGCAACTTTGTATGATTTCTTTTCTTTTTTTTTTTTTGAGTTGGAGTCTCACTTAGTCGCCCAGACTGGAGTGCAGTGGCCACTCCCGGCCACCGCAGCCTCGACCTGCAGGGCTCCGGCGATCCTTCTGCCTCAGCCTTCCAAGTAGCTGGAACTACAGCGCGTGCTAACACACCCGGCTAGTTTTTTGATTTATTGTAGAGATGAGGTCTCGCCTGCCCAGGCGGATCTCGAACCCGCGGGCTCAGACAATCCACTCACCTCAGCCTCCCAAAGGTGCAGGATTACAGGCTGAGCCACCGAGCCAAGCGATTTCTTTTCTTTTAAATAGTTTGAGGTGTGTTTTATGGCCAGTATGTAGTCTGCATTGGTGAATGTTCCATGTGGTCCTGAGAAGAATGAGTATTTTGACATTGCTGGATAAGAAGTCTATAGATGTTGATTCAGTCCAGCTGACTGATGGTGCTGTTGAGTTCAACTGCATCCTAACTCCTACTGGGTCCATCGTTTCCTGATAGAGGAACGTTGAATGAAGTCTCCGAATGTAATAGTGGACTTTGCCTATTTTTTCCTTAGAGTTCTATCAGTTTTTGTCTCACATATTTTGATGCTCTATTGTTAAGTGCATATACACAAAAGATTATGTTTTCCTGGAAACATCATGAACTGCCCCTCTTTATCCTTGAAAACAGTTCAGCTTTGTTTGAAATAAATAAAGATGCTCCAGCTTTCTTTTGATTTAGCTTAGCATGGTATGTCTTTCTCTATCCCTTCACTTTTTTTTTTTTTTTTGAGTTGGAGTCTCACTCTGTCGCCCAGACTGGAGTGCAGTGGCCGCTCCCGGCCACCGCAGCCTCGCCTGCTGGGCTCCGACGATCCTTTCGCCTCAGCCTTCCGAGTAGCCGGAATTACAGGCATGCGCTACTACACCCAGCTGATTTTTTGATTTATTGTAGCGATGAGGTCTCACTGTCCAGGCGGGTCTCGAACCCGCGGGCTCAGGCAATCCACTCACCTCAGCCTCCCAAAGTGCTGTAATTACAGGCTGAGCCACTGAGCCCGGCTCCCCTTCACTTTTAATTTGAATCTTTATATTTAAAGTGGGCTCTAGAGAGCAGGAAAGTGGGATTGGCAGTAGTGGGAATCTGCCTGGGGAAGGGAGTGGGGCCACAACTCATCAACAAAGGTACCTGCATAATGAATATTTGTATACCTAACCCTGAATTGTACCCCACATCTTTAAAATAAAAAAAAAAGAAGAAGAAAAAAAATGGGCTCAAGCAATCCATCTACCTAGGTCTCCTGGAGTG
>NW_007086943.1:78091-80616 GCF_000164805.1 Carlito syrichta
GGCCACCGCAGCCTCTATCTGCTGGGCTCTGGCGATCCTTCCGCCTCAGCCTTCCAAGTAGCTGGAACTACAGGCACGCACTACCATGCCCGGTTAATTCTTTTGATTTATTGTAGAGATGAGGTCTCACCAAGTTGCCCAGGCGGGTCTCGAACCCGTGGGCTCAGGCAATCCACTCGCCTCAGCCTCCCAAAGCACTGGGATTACAGGCTGAGCCACCGAGCCCGGCTTTGTTCTCTGGTTTTAATTGGGCATTTCATGATATCTTTTCCTCTTCTCTTTATCAATTACTTCTTATTAAATTTATTTTTAGTGGCTGCCCTAAAGTTTGCTGTATATATTTACAATCTGAATCCAATTTAAAATAACACCATACTGTTTCACAGGTGGTCCAGTTATCTTAGAACAATATTCTCAATTCCTCCCTCCCACCCTTGTAACACCACTGCTCTTCATTTCACTTATCCATATGCTGTACTTACCCAGTTGCTTTGAACAAGTAGTTATTTATTGGATCAACGAAGAATATGAATAACAAAATATTTTTTACCTTCATTTTTAATATAAAATTTCCTTTCTTTATATAGATCTGAGTTTCTGACCTATATAATTTTTCTTTTCTCCAAAGATTTTGTTTTAACATCTTGTAAAGCAGTCTACTAACAACAAATTTCCCCAGTTTTTGTTTAGCTGAGCAAGTCTTTATTTTTCCTTTACTTTTGAAGGATAATTTCACTAAATACAGAATTCTAAATTGGTGAGATTTTTCTTTCTTTTTAAATTATTTTATTCCATATCCTCTTGCTTACATTGTTTCTGATGAGAAGCCTGATATAATTCTTATCCTTCTGCTACTGGTAAGGTGTTTACACTCTGCCTTTTTAAAAGATATTCTTTTTGTCTTTGGTTTTTCTGCAGTTTGAACATGATATGCCTAGGTGATTTTTGAGTACTTATTCTGCTTGGTATTCTCTGATCTTCTTGGACTGGTGGTCAGGTGTGTCATTAATTTTGGAAAATTTTTGGTTATTATTTGAATATTTCTTTTACTCATTTCTCTCCTTCTTCTTCTGCTATTCCCATTAAATGTGTGTTAAATCTTTTGTAATTATTCCATTCTCTTCCAGCATTTTCATTCTTTTTTCTTATAACATTTCAGTTGGGAAGCTTTTTTTTTTTTTCTTCCAGGTTCATGATTTATTGTACAAGCTGAATTATCATGTGGTGAGTTGACATGAGCTTCTCCAAGCATGAGAACTTAACAGTTTAGTATCCATTTATGTTGCTTTCACAGATGTAGGTTTTTTGTTTTTTGGTTTTTTTTGAGTTGGAGTCTCAGTCTGTCGCCCAGACTGGAGTGCAGTGGCCGCTCCCAGTCACCGCAGCCTTGACCTGCTGGGCTCCGGCGATCCTTCCACCTCAGCCTTCCAAGTAGCTGGAACTACAAGCGCATGCTACCACGCCTGGCTAATTTTTGATTGATTGTAGAGATGAGGTCTCGCCAAGTTGCCCAGGCGGGTCTCGAACCCATGGGCTTAGGCAATCCACTCACCTCAGCCTCCCAAAGGCGCGGGATTACAGGCTGAGTGATATAGTTTTTTTAGATCTTGAAGTATAAGACCCTCAAAGCAATGCCTTCGTATGTGGCCAGTACACAATTCATTCTACCTGTGAGAGTGTACGAGTTGAAATATTTTTTAATACCAGTGAACTGGAATTGGGCATCAGCTTCAGGATCTGCCATGATTTCAATCTGGTCCCGGCCATGGTCAACGCAGCCCCGCTTGCCTGGCTGCAGTTGGGAAGCTTCTATTGACCTATCTTATTGCCCACTGAGTCTTCCCTTGAACATGTCCAGTAGGCTGATGATCCCATGAAGGCATTTTTCATTTCTGTTTCAATGCTTTTTAATTTCTAGCATTTTCTTCTGATTCGTTCTTTGAGTCTCTATCTCTCTGCTTACATTTTCCATCTGTTCTTGCTTGTCATCTACCTTTTCCCTTACTGCCCTGAACATATGAATCATAGTTAAATTCCCTATGTGATAATTACAAAGTTTGTGCCATATCTGAGTCAGATTCCGATGCATGCTTTGTCTCCTCAAATTGTTTTTTCTTGCCTTTTAGCATCCCTTGTAATTTTTTTGTTGAAAGCCAGACATGATGGATCAGCTAATAGGGACTGAGGTGATTAGGCTTTTACTCTGAGAATTTATGTTAATCTAGCAAAGATCTGGTCTGTGTTTAATGTTTGCTATAGCTGTAGGTGCCAGAGGTTTCCTCTAGTTTCCCTGCTTTTTTCTTTTTGTTATCTTTGGTTACCCTAAGAACTTCTTAAACAGAGTCTGTGCTTTGCAGTTCTCTAAGTTGTCCTCTGTTATTTATTTTTATTTTTATTTTTTAATTTTTTTTTTGAGTTGGAGTCTCACTCTGTCGCCCAGACTGGATTGCAGTGGCAGCTCCCGGCCACTGCAGCCTCGACCTGCTGGGCTCCGGCGATCCTTCCGCCTCAGCCTTCCGAGTAGC
>NW_007086943.1:81144-83678 GCF_000164805.1 Carlito syrichta
CTCCAGCCTGGGCAACAGAGTGAGACTCCAACTCAAAAAAAAAAAAAATCTCACTGGCTCTGAGTCCCTGGACTGTGACTTTCAGAAGCAGTTCTTAGCCCTGCCCCACCCCACCCCAACCTTTTTTTTTTTTTTTTACCTGAAATGGGAATGTAGAGGAGACTGGAGTCAGCTAAACTGCCTTTCCTCTAAATGAGAAAAGACTCTGGTGAAATAGTTTCACCAGAAGGCAGGTCTTTGTTATGGAAAACTCTGAGTGTTTTTCAAAATGGTTACTTTCCCCTGGATGTATTTTAATATGTTTCCTTTTCCCCTTCCCTTGCCTGAAACCATGGTGAGGAGGCTTGAAATAAAACTCATGAAAGCTTGGGACCCCTCCAGGACTGGGCTTCCAGGACAGCTTAAACCAGTTCTGTCTGGATATTTCCCAGTTGTCTTTCTCTTATGATTTCTGATTTTCACAGTGGTCATAGAACATATGTTGTATGGTTTTAATTTTTTTTTTTTTGAGTTGGAGTCTTACTCCGTCGCCCATGCTGGAGTGCAGTGGCACGCTCTCATGTGCACCCCAGTGTCGACCTGCTGAGCTCTGGTGATCCTTCCACCTCAGCCTTCCAAGTAACTGGAACTACAGGCATGCACTATCATACTGGGCTTATTTTTGATTGACTGGAGAGACAAGACCTTGCCAAGTTGCCAGGGCCAGTCTTAAACCCACGGGCTCAGGCAGTCTACTCTCTTTGGCCTCCCAAAGTGCTGGGATTACAGGCTGAGCTACCGAGCCAATTTTAATTCTTTAAAATGTTCCAAGGTTTGTTTTATGATCCTGGATGTGGCCTATTTGGGTGAAATCCAAAATCCAGGAAGAACGTGTTGGATGAAATACTCTACAGATATCAAGATTGTTGGTTGATGATGTTTTTCAGTTCTGTATACTTGCTGGTTTTCGATTTGGTCTATTGATTACTGAGAGAAGAGGTAACTCCCCACCTATGATTGTGGATTTATCCATTTCTCATTTCAGTTTTATCTTCAGATATCTTGAAACTTTGTTGTTGGGTACATACACATTTAGGATGGCCGTGCTGTCTTGGTGATCCTTTTATCATTTGCACGAACAGTGAAGGATGTGAGATTTTACCCTACTTGCAAGTTAACAAGTTAGCCTGCCACAGCTTTATAGATGCTGCCAAATGACAGACTCTTGGGATGACAGGACTTTATCACCCACAAGACCAGTAGCCACAGTAGCTGCATCTGCACCAGTTTCTTAAGCTCCATTTTCTTTTTCTTTTTTGAGTCAGAGTCTCATTCTGTCTCCCAGGCTGGAGTGCAATGGCACAATCATGCTACCACAGCCTTGACCTGCTGGACTCAGGCGATCCTTCTGCTTCAGCATTCCATTTAGCTGAGAATACAGGTATGTGCCACCATGCCTGGCTAATTTTTAAAAATTATTGTAGAGATGAGATCTTACCATGTTGCCCAGGTTGATCTTGAACTCCTGGGATCAGGCAATCCCCTCCCTTCGGTCTGCCAAAGTGCTGGGATTACAGGCATGAGCCACTGTGCCCAGCCAAGCTCCATTTTCAACAGGATGATGGAAAGGGGACCAGATGGCACCTGCACCTGCAAAAGACTACGTTGTGGTAGAGCACCCCTGAGGTTAGGGGGCCCAACTCTTCAGTAATGGGAAGGGTAGCAAGCCTCCTTGACTTTTGCCCCAAAGGGAGACATTATCTTTATCATACTGGGTTGAAAACAAACCTGCTCATTGCTCTGAAGAGAAGCACTATCTCTATTTCTGGTGTTAACTATACAAACATCCTTGAAAAGATACCCCAGATGCAAGGCAGTTGTTGCCTTTGCTCACAAGATATTCAGAAATGTGAGAGCTTTTGGAGAAGTATTTCTCAACAATAATGTACCTCTTTAACTCTGGTCATCCCCCCCATGGAAGTTGACTTTGTTGGCTATTAACATAGCCATTCCAGTCAAATCCCTCCCCTGCAGAAAACATGGCCATGTTCTCTATTTATATATTTCTTTTTTTATTATTTTATTTTACTTTTATTTTTTTGAGTTGAGGTCTTACTCTGTTGCCTAGGCTGAAGTATAGTGGTACGATCATGGCTTACTGCAGCCTCAACTTCCTGGACTCAGGTAATCCTTCCACCTCAGCCTCCTGAGTAGCTGGGACTAGAGGAGCACACCACCATCACTGGTTAATTTTTTGATTTTTTTTTAAAGAGGTGAGTTCTCCCTTTGTTACCTAGGCTGGTCTCAAATCCTGGGCTCAAGCAGTCCTTCTGCCTCAACCTCCCAAAGTGCTGGGATTACAGGTATGAGCCACTGCACCTGGCTGTTTATGTATTTTCTATGGCTACTTTTCTGCTACAAAAGCAGAGTTGATCTAAATGGATCAAATACCTAAATGTAAAACCTCAAACTATAAGAACCTTAGAAAATGCAGGAGAAGCCGGGCTCGGTGGCTCAGCCTGTAATCCCAGCACTTTGGGAGGCTGAGGTGAGAG
>NW_007086943.1:83698-90732 GCF_000164805.1 Carlito syrichta
CCAACTACTTGGAAGGCTGAGGCAGAAGGATCGCCAGAGCCCAGCAGGTCAAGGCTGCGGTGGCCAGGAGTGGCCACTGCACTCCAGTCTGGGTGACAGAGTGAGACTCCAACTCAAAAAAAAAAAGAAAAAAGAAAAAAAGAAAATGCAGGAGATACCCTTATGGAAATTGGAACAGGCAGCCAATTCCTACTAAAAAAAAAGCGACGATGCCATAAGAGATAAGATAGACAATGTGGGACCTCATCAAACTGACAAGCTTCTTCAAAGCCAAAGAAACCTTCAAGAAAGTGGGGAGACAGCCCACAGACTGGGAAAAAATATTTGCCAATTGTATGTCTGACAAAGGCCTAACATCTAGGATATATAAGGAACTCAAAGGTGCCAAAAAGAAAAAAACAAATAGCCCCATTACAAAATGGGGAAAAGATATGAATAGAAGATGTACGAGCAGCCAACAGATACATGAAAAAATGCTCAGCCTCACTAGTCGTCAAAGAAATGCAAATTAAAACTATACTAACATACCACCTAACTTCAGTCAGGAGGGCCATGATCAATAACTTAAAAAAACAACAGATGCTGGAGAGAATGCAGTGAAAGGGAACACTTCTACACTATTGGTGGGAGTATAAACTAGTACAGCCTCTGTGGAAAACAGTGTGGCAAAATCCTTAAAAGATCTAAAACTCGACCTTCTATATCATCCCGCAATCCCGCTACTGGGAATATACCCAGAAGAACTCAAGTCACTCTATTAAAAAAGATACCTGCACATATATGTTTATCGCAGCATTATTCACAGTAGCAAGAACGTGGAACCAACCGTGCTACCCATCAAAGAGGACTGGATTTAAAAAATGTGGTATATATACACGAAGGAATATTATACAGCCATAAAGAAGAACAAAATCATATACTTCCTTTTTTTTTTTTTTTTTGAGTTGGAGTCTCACTCTGTCGTCCAGACTGGAGTGCAGTGGCCACTCCTGGCCACCGCAACCTTGACCCGCTGGGCTCCAGCGATCCTTCCGCCTCAACCTTCCAAGTAGCTGGAATTACAGGTGTGCGCTACCACGCCCGGCTAATTTTTTTTTATTTTTATTTATTGTAGAAATGAGGTCTCGCCTGCCCAGGTGGGTCTCGAACCCGCGGGCTCAGGCAATCCACTCACCTCAGCCTCCCAAAGGCACGAGATTACAGGCTGAGCCACCGAGCCCGGCTACAAAATCATGTACTTCACAGCAAACTGGATGGACTTAGAGTCTATAATACTGAGTGATCTTTCTTTTTTTTCTGAGTTGGAGGCTCACTCTGTCGCCCAGACTGGAGTGCAGTGGCACACTCCTAGCCACCACAGCCTCGACCTGCTGGGGTCTGGCGATCCTGCCGCCTCAGCATTCCAAGTAGCCAGAACTACAGGCACACACTACCATGCCCAGCTAATTTTTGATTTATTGTAGAGATGAGGTCTCACCAAGTTGCCTGGGTGAGTCTTCAACCTGCGGGCTCAGGCAATCCACTCACCTCAGCCTCCCAAAGTGCTTGGATTACGGGTTGAGCCACCGAGCCCGGCCCTGAGTGATCTTTCACAGAAACAGAGAACTGAGTTCTCACTCATAAGCGGACCTTGAACAATTATCATAATACTGTAAGAGAATGATCTGGAATAGTGGGGAAATGCTGGGAGGGGGACCGGGAAGTGAGATTGGCAGTAGTGGAAGTCTGCCTGGGGAAGGGGGGAGCACACCTCATGAACAAGGGTGCCTGCATAATGAACATTTGTATACCTAACCCTGAATTGTACCCCACATCTTTAAAAGAAAATAAATTAAAAGAAAAAAAAAGATGAAAAAAAAAGCAAAGTTGAGTACTTGCAACCAAGACCTGATGACTGACAATTCCCCAAATACTTACTATCTAGACCTTTACAGAAAAAAATGTACTGACCCCTGGTTTACATCTTTTATGTTGAATGTAGTTATTGATATGTTTGGATTCAGATTTTTACATTTAATTTTTATTATCTATTTTCTATTTATTCCTTCTGTTCTTGTTTTCTTTATTTTCCCTTTTCTGCCTTATTTTGGATTATTTGAATATTTGTAGTAGTCTATATTAAGTTAACATTGAGTTTTTCATGATATAATTTTGCATGTGTTTTTAGAAGTTGCTCTAGAGATTGCAATATATATATTTAATATTTCACAGCCTAATCAGAAGCAATATTTTGTCACCTCAAGTGGCATTTAAAAACCTTATCATCACATATATCTCTTTATCCTCCTTATTTTTGTTGTAATATCTATTCATTTATGTTTTATTATTTTTATTTTGTTTGTTTTTTTGAATAGGAGTCTCACTCTGTCACCCAGGCTAGAGTGCATCGGCACAATCATGACCACCACAGCCTCAACCTGCTGGGCTCAGATGATTCTTCCACCTCAGCCTTCTAAGTAGCTGGAATCACAGGTGTACACTGCCATGCCTGGCTAATTTTTTTATGTATTGTAGAGATGAGGTTTTGCCAAGTTGCATAGGCTGGTCTCGAACTCCTGGACTTAGGCAATCCTCTTGTTTCCACCTCCCAAAGTGCTGGGGTTACAGGCATGAGCTACTGCACCCGGCTCATTTATGTTTTCTTTCATTTGTCTCAGAAATGTTTTGCAATGTTCAGCATAGACATTGAGCACTTTTTTTACTGTTAGATTTATTCCTAGGTTTTTATATTCTTGATGCTATTATAAATAGTATTTAAAATTGTTTTCATTTTGAAATTTTTTGTTGTTGGCATATGGAAATACAATTGATTTTTATATATTGACCTTGTAGCCTGTGACTTTGCTGAATTTACTTATTAATTCTAATTGTGGTTTATTTTACATTTGCTATGTTTATAATCATGTCTTCTATAAATAAGTATAGTTTTACTTCTTGTGCAATCTTTGTACCTTTCTTTTGTAGAGGAGAAAAAATTTTTCTTCTACACTTCTTGGTTCTGTAACTGGTCTACAGATTTAATGACACAAGACAGATTAACACGAGAGAAGCAATTTTATTTTTTATTTTTGAGTTGGGGGGATCTCTGTCACTCAGGCTGGAGGGCAGTGGCACAATCATGGCTCGCTGCAGCCTCAATCTTCTGGGCCAAGGCAATCCTTCTGCTTCAGCTTCCTGAGTAGCTGGGACCCCAGGTGTGCACCACAATGCCTGACTAACTTTTCGATTTTTTGTAGAGACAAGGTCTCTCTATATTGTCCAGGCTGGTCTCCAACTCCTGGACTCAAGCAGTCCTCCCGCCTCGGCCTCCCAAAGTGCTAGGATTACAGGCATGAGCTACTGTGCTCAATCGAGAGAAGCAACTTTAATTGCATACATATGAATGGGAGTTCCACAAAAATAAAATATCAGACTTGAGGAAGCAGTAGATGATTGAGATTATTATAGCATCCTGAGCTACAGAAAGTACTAGGGGTTTAGAGTTTCTAGGAGATGGTGGAGGCAAATTATGGGAAGGCAAGGGAATGACATATAGTGGAGGTTGTCTTGTGCAGATAAGCGTCTTGCAGGTGGTAACAGTTGTCTCAGCAGCTCTCTTCCTGGTACAGGTACTTTTACTAAAAAAATGAAAGTTATGAAAGTTCCTTCATAAATATACATTTCCTTGACAAAACAGGAAATTTATACTTTATACAGTTGAGGGAGAGGAAAACAACCTTTCCTGTGTTGTTCTCAATTGCCTTTAGCTCAAAATAATCAATATGCCAAAGTAGCATATTTTGGGATGACCTGCTCTGAATCCCTGTAGTGCCAGACCTCCAAAGACCCCAAAAGGGAAGACACTGTGTGTAAGAGACTGAAGAAATAACCAGAGACAACAGAGGAGATGCCGGCTTTATTCAGGAACTTACATGCAGGGAAGGTGGTCCAGGAGTGACCAGCTGGATGGGGAAAAACCTCCCGATTGTAACAGGCACACAGGTTATAGCATTTTACACTGGGCCGAGTGCCGGGTTAAGCAGGAGAAGGCAAGGGTTTCCAGTACACAGGTGCATGGTGAGAACACGCTTATTTGAACATCGCATGTATAAAAAGGGCTGCAATTTCTCTCTAGGGTTGGGATTTTTAGTATTATAATAAACTGAAGGTGAATTAAAGGTAACAAAAGATTATGGGCCTTGATTCGGGCTTGCCTGATCTAGTCTGAATGAGCCTGGGGGGGCTAACTGCCTTAGGGAGGGGGGACACAAGAAAGTATGCACAGCTGCTGGTCAGCAGGTGCAGAGAACACTTCCCCCACGGCCTCAGGATGACCTGCTTGACCTGCACCTGAGGGGAAGGAACATCCAGGGTTGGCCATCCCCAGGACCCCTCCCCAGGCTCCAACTTTCTTATTTGTGCTGTCTAGAATCTGCAGTCCAATATTGAATAGAAGTAGTAACAGTGGACACTCTTTTTTTTTGGGGGGTTGGAGTCTCACTCTGTCGCCCAGGCTGGAGTGCAGTGGCACGCTCATAGCCACTGCATCTTTGACCTGCTGGACTCAGGTGATCCTTCCGCCTCAGCCTTCCAAGTAACTGGAATTACAAGCACGCACCACCACGCTGGGTAATTTTTTGATTTATTGTAGAGATGAGGTCTCAACGAGTTGCTCAGACTGGTATCAAACCCATGGACTCAGGTAATCCTCTCACCTTGGCCTCCCAAAGATTATAGGCATGAGCCACTGCACCCTGCCAACAGTAGACACTCTCTCTTTTTTTCTCAGTCAGAGTCTTACTCTGTCGCCCAGGCTGGAGTGTAGTGGCACACTCACGGCCACCGCAGCCTCGACCTACTGGGCTCAGGTGATCCTTCCACCTCAACCTTCCAAGCTAGAACTACAGGTGCATACCACCATGCCCAGCTAATTTTTCTTTATTTATTGTAGAGATGAGGTCTCGCCAAGTTGCCCAGGTTGGTCTTGAACCGGCATGCTCAGGCAATCCACTCACCTTGACCTCCCAAAGTGCTGGGATTACCAGCACAAGCCACTGGGCCCGGCCTAGCAGACACTCTTTAAAGGACGTGGAGGATGTGGGAGATTTCTCTCCACAGTGTTATTTTTAAATTCTTTACTGTATTTTATTTAGCATGATCTGATACAAGTCCTTAGAGGAACTAAGTCCACCTTACTTATTTCTGTAGGTGCTCGGAACATAATACCCCGAAATATGGAGACTTGGTGAGCTGAGTACTTTGAACTAAAAGAGATCAGAAGGGCCTCAGAGCAAGGTCTTCTTGACCTTTGTCCAGCTTCCAGTGTCCCTCCCCTCTTCTCCCACAATGTGAGTCATGAAACCGGAAATCTTTCTCCCTAAGGCAGGTGGTAGAAACTAGAACCTCTCTTTCTTAAAGCCAACCATAAAACCTAGAAAGATCTCTCTTTCCCTTCTATCTTGAAGACCTTAATTCCAGAGGGATCCTGCCCCATACCTGGAGGAAGGAATGCTACACAGAAAGGCCAGAAAGTATGTGAACAAGCAGCCTTGCTCGGCTTCCTCGACAGCCTGTTACCATTCCGTAACACCTTTTGTTTTGTTTTGTTTTTTGTTTATTGAGTGTCACTCTGTTGCCCAGGCTGGAGTGCAGTGGTATGCTCACAGCCACTGCAGCCTCGACCTGCTGGGCTCAGGTGATCCTTCCACCTCAACCTTCCAAGTAGCTGGAACTAGAGGCACACACCACCATGCCCAGCTAATTTTTTTTATTATTGTAGGTCTTGCCTAGTTGCCCAGGTGTGTCTTGAACCCATTGGCTCAGGCAATCCTCTCCCCTCTGTCTCTGAAAGTACTGGGATTACAGGCATGAGCCACGCACCCAGCTTCAATGACACTTTTTGTCCAGTCCCATTTCCACAGCTGTTCGTTCTTCATTCAACCTAACCAACAGTTTTTCCTGGGTCTTTGGGTCCTTATTGCTGAAGTTTCCCATGTCACATCAAACCTTGATTAAATAAATGTGTTCTGCTGTCCTCTTGTTAACCAGTCTTTTGTTGTAGGACTATCAGCCATGGCCTTTATATGGGTGAGGAAAGGGATCACATCTTTCCACCTCTAACTTCCAAAGACATCATCTTGGTCTTCTGAAGCCTCCAGGGAGGTGAGAGGTGGACACCTCTAACCTAAATGCCCTGTGCATATTAGGAATAGATCCTTCTTTGCTCAGGTCACTACAAAAGGAGCTCTTTTCTCTGGACTGTTGTAGCCCTGGCCACGTCTTGGGGCTTGGTGAGTTGGGTGTGCACTGGGTTCCAGCCTTTCTGTCCTCTTGGCCGGGTCTCTGTGCAGTGCACACATTGTACACTGGGGAGGAAGTCAGGTCTGAGAACGGGGAACACAGTCAGCCTGCCCTGGGGATTGTGGGTTCCAGCTCTTCAGTGTCAGCTCTGGGGAACAGAATACCCAGTCTTTCAGGGTTTCTGACTCCAAATCATTATCTAAATCTCTGATAAGCAACTCAAATCCCATGTAAGGAAAGAGAAGTGGAGGGCTGTCATTCCTCCTGTCTTGTGTCTCTTGAGCGTCCTCTTGCTTCCATCACTGTTGCCTCTCGCCTGCCCCTCCTACACCCATGTGCGTGGTCAATGAGAGGTGAATTGAAATGGACAGGGTCAGCTGCATTCCTGGAAGGCCAAGGAGGTGTGGCCTGGCTTGGAGGGTGAAATTTGAGAAGTGCTCTCTTCCCCTTTCCCCTTTCCAATCTCTTCTGTTCTTATCTGATACATTCCACCTAGGGGGAATGCATTCCTTCAACTGTTTTTTGTTCAGCTGTTTTTTTTTTTTGAGTTGGAGTCTCACTCTGTCACCCAGGCTGGGGGGCAGTGGCACACTCCCGGCCACCACAGCCTCGACCTGCTGGGCTCAGGTGATCCATCCACCTCAGCCTTCCAAGTAGCTGGAACTACAAGCATGCACCACCACACCTGGTTAAATTTTTTTTTATGTATTGTAGAGATGAGATCTCACCAAGTTGCCCGGGCTGGTCTCGAACCT
>NW_007086943.1:90903-99810 GCF_000164805.1 Carlito syrichta
TTTTTTTGAGTTGGAGTCTTACTCTGTCACCCAGTGGGTTCAGGTGATTTTTCCACCTCAGCCTTCCAAGTAGCAGAAACTACAGGCGTGCTTCACCACACCCAGCCAATTTTTTGATTTATTGTAGAGATGAGGTCTTGTCAAATTGCCCAGACTGATCTGGAACTCCTGGGCTCAGGCAATTCTCTCGCCTCAGCCTCCCAAAGTGCTGGGATTACAAGCATGAACCACTGCCTGTTAAGGGCTTTTAAGAACTTAAAATGCAGTAAAATGTAAATGACCCAAGTAGGAAGAACACATTTAGTCATTACCAGTTTTTAACACCATGCTGTGACTCTGCTGGCACATGATTATGTATTTGTCACTTAGCTTTCTAATGACCCACTCGATTTTGCTGGCAGAACAGGTGAAGAGGTGCTGGCAGAACAGGTGAAGCAGGAACATTGCTGGGCTCAGGTGATCCAGACCAGTCAGAGGACTTTCTTCTGCAAAATAAGGGAGTGGGTACCAAATTATCTTTCTCAGCTCCAGCATCCAGGATCCTCAGCATTAACTGCAGAGAAGTGGGAAGAAAGGGAGTGAGAAGTTTTGCAGAGATCTGATGGTGGTGCCCTGGTACGGGTGGACTCTGCCAGCCACGCCAGGGAGACAAGAAAGGGAAACAAGACTTCCTGGAGCTCCCTCCCACTACAGGGCTTTTCTCTCAGGGCCTGGAGATTCTGCCCCCAGCCCTGTGGGGATTTCCTGGAGTCCTTTGCCTCTCTCTAAAGCCTTGGCAGCTGGGTGTGGTGGCTCACGCCTGTAATCCCAGCACTCTGGGAGGCCAAGGCAAGAGGAGTGCCTGATCCCAGTGATTCAGACCAGCCTGGGCAACTAGGCAAGAGCTCATCTCTACAATTAAAAAAGAAAAAAAAGCCGGGCTCGGTGGCTCAGCCTATAATCCCGTGCTTTGGGAGGCTGAGGTGAGTGGATTGCCTGAGCCCGTGGGTTCGAGACCCGCCTGGGCAACTTGGTGAGACCTCATCTCTACAATAAATAAAAAATTAGCCGGGTGTGGTAGCACGCACCTGTAGTTCCAACTACTCGGAAGGCTGAGGTGGAAGGATCTCTGGAGCCCAGCAGGTCGAGGTTGCGGTGGCCGGGAGCGGCCACTGCACTCCAGTCTGGGCGACAGAGTGAGACTCCAACTCCAAAAAATAAAAAATTTTAGCCGGGCTCGGTGGCTCAGCCTGTAATCCCGCGCCTTTGAGAGGCTGAGGTGAGTGGATTGCCTGAACCCGCGGGTTCGAGACCCGCCTGGGCAGCGAGACCTCATCTCTACAATAAATCAAAAAATCAGCCGGGCATGGTAGCACATGCCTGTAATTCCAGCTACTTGGAAGGCTGAGGTGGAAGGATCCCCGGAGCCCAGTAGGCGAGGTTGTGGTGGCCGGGAGCGGCCACTGCACTCCAGTCTGGGCGACAGAGTGAGACTCCAACTCAAAAAAAAAAAAAAAAAAAAAATTTAAAAATTTAAAAATTAAAGAAAAAAGAAAAAAAATTAGCCAGGTGTGGTGGTGCGTGCCTGTAGTTCCACCTATTTGGAAGGCTGAGGTGGAAATATCACCTGAGCCCAGCAAGTCAAGGCTGCGGTGGCCGTGAGCATGCCACTATACTCCTGCCTGAGCAACAGAGTGAGACTCTGATTAAAAAAAAAAATTAAGCCTTGACAGAGTGAGCTGGTGTAGGAAAGGGGTGTTCAGGTAGACAGTGATGCTTTTCAGACTGGATTAGGGACCCTGTTTGCTGGGCCTAGAACTGGTCTTGTCTCCATATTTCTTTCATAGCTGTCTTTTAATCTTGTACTAAGCTGTGAGCTTCTTGCAGACAGATACTGTCTCTTAAATTTATTTTTAAATTTTTGTAGAGATGGGGTCTTATTCTGTCACCAAGTCTGGAGTACAGTGGTGCAACCTTGGGCACCAAGTTGAGTATGGAATGGTTGACATGATTTTATTTGTCTTTATTTTTTTGTAGTCCAGGTACATCCTTCTTTGATATTTCAACTTTTCAAAGGTGAATAAGTATTTAGTCAGCATTCTAGTTCATCTTTCTGTAACTTCGATGTGATTTTAAATTGTGGAAACAACCACAGGCCTTCCCAAGCAGGAACAGGGGAATAGACGCTGTTCCTGGGGTGGGGGGCGGGGGAGGGGAGAGTGGGTCTGTTGGGGGGCTCAGAAAGGCAACTTAGGCGGAGCTTGTGTGGAATTGATGTTGCAGGCATTAAGCAGGCTCCTGTTCTGTTATTAAAACACTGGTGCAGCAGCTGGTTTTATTTGCATCTACATCTACATCTACAACTAGAGACCTTCCCTAGATGATCTTCAACTCTGAGCCTCCTTAGGGCTCTGATAGCTATTGTTTTCAAACTCAGTATGAGAGTCAACACTGGCAGACAAGTGTTGAAAGGCAGGAGGAGCAGAGAAAGCTGAATCCCCGGAGGCATGGGGTCCCCACTCCCTCCTTCACACTATGCCTGGCACCTGCCTGGTGCCTGTGCAGTGCTGGAGAAAACCCATACCCTCTGCTCCTATGGACCAGGACACATTTTCTTCCTTGGTTTCCTCTTTAGTGTTTTGTTATCAAGAAAAAAGACTCCCAGCACAATCATGTTTCCTGCACAGTCTGAAAGGTGTTAAATTACCCAAGATCATCATAGACCAGATTGGGTTGACCTGAAACCACCTAAGACCAGGGCTAGTGGAGCAGGATGTGTTGGGAGCTGTTAAGTATTGTGCCTTTCCTACTAGAGCATGTAAGGACTGCAAAAGCAAAAACAAAATGCTTTTCCTTATTGCAAAAGTAATACTGATTTTAGTATAAAAATACAGATAAGCAAAAATAAAAATCTGCCATAATCTCACTGTATTCTGGTACACGTCTTTTAAGTCTTTTGTGCATCTTCTTCTTCCCTCCCTCTCTCCCTCCCCTTCTTTCTTTGTAATGGAGGGTATTTCACCACTGTCTCTGCTTAGAATCTTCTGAAGCTGGTTTCAGTGTCTTGCCCTCCCACCTCCGTCATCCTCCTCTCTTAGGACATCCTTCTCCTCCTCCTCTCTGTCTTTTTCATGCCCTAGAATGATTTTGGATGAGGGCTATCCACATAGATGGGGACAGAGATCAAGCCAAACCTCAGTGTGTTAATGGGCATTGCCAGTGGCCTGCAGAAAGTCCTCACTGCACTTCTAAGGGCAGGCAGCTGGTATAGCCATGGGTTCAGCTAAGGGAGGGATGTGGATTGAAAAAAAGCAGGAGACCCCCCGGGTGTTAACTCCACTGCATTCAGGCTACCGCTTTATCCCACTTCTCTCCAGATAACCAACATGGATCCTCTTCTTCAATATGATGGTCATATTGGGGACAGGGAATGGGACACATTGACAGCAAAACTTTTACCTTTTTATTGAAATTTAACATACGGACAATAAAGTGCACAAAGAACACTCATCTGAAGTGCACAACTCAATACACTTCTACATCTGTGAATGCCCATGTGACTACATCTCAGAGGTCTTAGTTTAGGTTGCTATAACAGACACCATAGGTGGGGTGGCTTAAATAGCAAACATTTCTTTCTCACAGTCCTGAAGGCTGGAAGTCTGAGCCCAGGGTGCCAACATGGTTGGGTTCTGGGTGAAGGCCTTCTAGATTTACGAGTGGTGTCTTCTTGTTGTGTCCTCACAGGGTGAGGAGAAAGACCCTTTCTTTCTTTCTTTTTTTTTTTTGAGTTGGAGTCTCACTCTGTCACCCAGACTGGAGTGCAGTGGCACACTCCCGGCCACCGCAACCTTGATCTGCTGGGCTCCGGCGATCCTTCCACCTCAGCCTTTCAAGTGAGAAAGACCCTTTCTCTCATGGTTCTTGTAAGGGCACTGATCCCATTTATGAGCTCCATCTTCAGGATCTAATTCCTTCCAGAGGCCCCACTTCCTAGTAGGTCACATTGAGGAGTAGATTCCAACATGTGAATTTTGAGGGGACACAAACCTTCAATCCATAAAACCAGCTCAGGATAGAAAACCTTTCCAGCACCCGAGAAGTTTCCTTTATGTTCCTTTACAGTCAATATTCACTCCCTGCACCACCAGCTCCTGGCCCCTCCCCCTTTGTACACACACTATTTTGTCTTTTATCAATGTGACTCTTTTGTGTCTGGTTTCTTTTGCTCAAAATACTGTCTGTGAGATTCATCCATATTGTTTGTTAATATTTTAAAGATTTTATTTTACCAAAACTGGAATCCTCTTGTGCATATTATTTATAATCAGTCTTGCCATTTAATGTTTTGGCAATATTTTCCCATATCATTAGTGTTCTTCTACTATAGATTTTTAAATGTCTATATAATATCCTATTTTATGTATGTGCCATAATTTATTCGACCAGCCCTCAGTTGTTCAATATGAGTGGCTATGTTTTGAATGTATGTGTCCCTCCAAAATTCATATGTTGGAAGCTAATACCCCATGGGACAGTATGTTCAATCATTTGCAACCGCTGACATGAATTTATGTCATTCCAGATTCTGTTCTTGATTGCTGCTGATGTGAATTTACCTCATCATGGAAGACTGTCTTTTCAGGTTTATAATAAAGATACAAAATATGAAATGCTAGTCAGAGTGGTGTCTGAGGCAAATACTGGATATGTCTGTAACTTCCAGCTGTATTGTGGAAAAGGTGACAATTTATAAAAGACCATTTCACTTGTACTTAACGACACAAGTTTTGGCAACCAGCTTCAGATTTTTTTACTTTCACCCACTCTCAGTATTAGGAAAGTGAAAAATTTGCTGGTCATGAATGTGTTTAAGAGGTGAAGTCTTTTGGGAAATGAATAAATCATGAGTGCTTCATCCTTATGAATGATTATAGGGCACTAATGAGTGCCCTTATAAAAGAGGTTGAAGGAAATGCCCTAGACCCTGTACTTTTTTGGCCCCTTTGCCATCTGAGGACACATCTTGGAAGCAGAGAGGAGCTTTTACTAGACACTGAATCTGATAGTGCCTTGCTCTAGGACTTCACAGCCTCCAGAACTATAAGCAATATATTTATATTATTTATAACTTACCAGGTTCATGATATTTTGTTATAGAGGCAGGAATAGACTGAGACATGAGATAATTTCATTTTTTAAAAATTACATATAGTAATTTACTAAACATTCTTTTTTTTTTTTTTTCTTTTTTGAGTTGGAACTCCCGGCCACCGCAGCCTCCACCTACTGGGCTCCAGCGATCCTTCCGCCTCAGCCTTCCAAGTAGCTGGAACTACAGGCGCGTGCTGCCACGCCCACCTAATTTTTTTATTTATTGTAGAGATGAGGTCTCACCTGCCCAGGCGGGTCTCAAACCCGCGGGCTCAGGCAATCCACTCACCTCAGCCTCCCAAAGGTGCAGGATTACAGGCTGAGCCACCGAGCCTGGCTTACTAAACATTCTTATCAAGTCTTTGTGTTTAATGTCCTTAATTATTTCTTTAGAATAAAATCGCAGAAGAAGAATCACTGGGTCAAATGTCATGTTCATTTTATTTCCCCCCATATACATTTTAAAACCTTTGTTATCTAGAAAGGTTGTGTTAATTTTATATCATCAGTGGCAGATTTTTTTTTTTTTTGAGTTGGAGTCTCACTTCATTGCCCAGGGTAGAGGGCAGTGGCACACTCATGGCCACCCTAGCATTGACCTGCTGGGCTCTGGTGATCCATCCACCTTAGCCTTCCAAGTAGCTGGAACTACAGGTGCACTCTACCACGCCTGGCTAATTTTTAATTTTTTTGTAGAGATGAGGTCTCGCCAAGTTGTCCAGGCTAGTCTTGAACCCGCAGGCTGAGGCAATCCATTCACCTAAGTCTCCCAAAATGCTGGGATTACAGGCTGAGCCACCGAGCCCAGCCAGCAGCAGATTTGAAAGTGTCTCTGCTTCCTTGATTTTTTGTTTGTTTGTTTTGAGTTGGAGTCTCACAGCCACTCCACCGTTGACCTGCTGGGCTCAGGCGATCCTTGTGCTTTAGCCTTCCAAGTAGCTGGAACTACAGGTGCATGTTACCATGCCTGGCTAATTTTTTTATTTATTGTAGAGATGAGGTCTCGCCAAGTTGCCCAGGCTGTTCTCGAACCTTTGGGCTCAGGCAAACCCCTCACCTTGGCCTCCCAAAATGCTAGGATTACAGGCTTGAGCCACCATGCCTGGCCTCTTCCTCAAATTTTTAACATCACTGGTTATATTTTGAATTTTTGCCTACATTATAGATGAAGTGTATCTTTTAAAAATAATAAATGGAGAAACTTTAAAAATGTATCTTGTAACTTGCATTTTTTTCAATGACAAATTTGGCTAAAACCTGTTACATATATGTATTAATCACGTCTTTTATCTTTAGACTTTTGATGTCTGTTTCAGGGAGGGTTTAGTTGGAGAAAACAGAGACCTATTTATTCATCTTCCTATTTTAAGGAATAAGAGCTTTGAAAGAGGAAATTCATTTCTTACAAAATCACTGAAAGAACTGGAGGAGCAGGATCAAGGCCAGGCTTCCAAGAAAGACTGTGAGAACAACACCCCAGAACCGGTGGCTCACAGAAAATTGCCACTTTTGACCTAGTCAACTTCGCTCTAGATATTGGGCTGCTGTTGAACACTGTAGACCCTTGAGTCAAACCAGCAAAAACCAGTGCCCTGTGGGCTGCTCCAAAGACACACCCCCAAGCTATTTTTTTTTTTTTTGAGTTGGAGTCTCACTCTGTCGCCCAGACTGGAGTGCAGTGGCCGTTCCCAGCCACCGCAGCCTCAACCTGCTGGGCTCTGGCGATCCTTCCGCCTCAGCCTTCCAGATAGCTGGAACTACAGGCGTGCGCTACCACACCCGGCTAATTTTTTTTTTTGATTTATTGTAGAGATGAGGTCTCACCAAGTTGCCCAGGCGGGTCTCAAACCTGCGGGTTCAGGCAATCCACTCACCTCAGCCTCCCAAGGTGTGGGATTACAGGCTGAGCCACCGAGCCTGGCTATACCAAGCTATTGACTCAACTTGAAACGCTGCTAATTCTACCATAGAACAGACAAATGACAACAAGAGTGAAAACAACCCAAATATAAAAGTACCTCAAAATTCTAGGTTAAAAGTACAAATATCTTTTTATATACTTATAGGAAGTCAGGAGAACATCAAGGAAATTTTCAGTGGTCACAAATGGAAAATAAAAACAATCCTGGAATTGTAAACTAATGATGAAGCTACTGCCATGCTGGAGATATTTGTCAAACTTGATGACCTGAATGTTTAGATGGCCATATAGACCTGGTGGATAATGCCTTGGGAGATCCATGCAAGTTAGAGAGTTGAAACTGAGAACTTCGCTTAGTGCCAAGACCTACATCCTCAGGAGAAACTACATCTTCAGGAAAAGAATAGACTGAATAAAAAAACAAACAAACAACTTTTAGCGAAGAGAGATAACAAGGAAGCATATCTTTGCCTGTGCCATGGGTGAAGAAATAAAGCACTTTCCAAGAATTTGTAGCCCTACATCTTTACTTTTATGGGTTTAGGATTTGAATCTACACTGAGTAGTTAATTTTATGATCCTGACTTGGTAGCAAATCTGGATACCTGATGAAAGCAATGCAGATCCTTTCTGGAAGGATATAGTTTCAGCCTAAACATTGTAGAATCTCTTTTTTTTTTTGAGTTGGAGTCTCACTCAGTCGCCCAGACTGGAGTGCAGTGGCCGCTCCCGGCCACCACAGCCTCGACCTGCTGGGCTCTGGTGATCCTTACACCTCAGCCTTCCAAGTAGCCAGAACTACAGGCGCGCACTATCACGCCCGGCTATTTTTTTGATTTATTGTAGGGATGAGGTCTCGCCAAGTTGCCTAGGCAGGTCTCAAACCTGCAGGCTCAGCAATCCACTCACCTCAGCCTCCCAAAGTTGCGGGATTATAGGCTGAGCCACCGAGCCTGGCTAGAATTTCTACAGTTAAGCCCTAGCTGGACATAAATTCTCATTCAAAAATTAAAAAAAAAAAGAAAAAAAAATATATGTAAACTACCATAAATTAGAGTCAGCAAGCACTCCTAAAAACTTAACATAATGGATTTATCAAATGCATAATATAAAATATGCCTAAAATGTCTGGTACCTTTAAAAATGTACACAAGAAAAGAATAAGAGATAATATAATCACTAATATAAACATGATAGGGGTACAGCTCAATAGATTTTGACAATCTGGACACATCTATCTATTCAGCACGCATAACAAGACATAGAACATTACCAGCACCCCAAATCCCAGTACCTCAGTTTTTCTTCCAGTCATTACCCATGCCCATCACAAGAGTAATTACTATCTTAACTTTATAGCATAGATTAGTTTTAGGCACATTTTTAAAAGTATTAAGAAGTTATAAGAGATAAGTATAATTAATAAAATGTTTAAAAATCCACAACAAGTCACTGAATGGATTAAATCAGATTTGGCATGGCAAAAAAAGAGAAATAAGTAGACATGGAATTACCTAGATTAAAGTTGAAAAAATTTTCCAGCACATAGCATAGAGAGACAAAATGATAGAAAAATGGCAGGAGTTAAGAGACATGGAGAATTGAATGAGGGATCTAACTTGTTTCTAATAAAAATGCCATAAAGAGAGAAAAGAAAGGACAGATAAAATGTGATTTTCATTAGGATAATGTCTGAGAGTTTTTCAGAATTGCTGAAAGTTATATATCCTTAGATTCAGGAATAATAGTGAATCCCAAGCTGAAAAATACACCAGATAAACACCTTGACACAACATACTGATATCAGCCAGGCTCGGTGACTCAGCCTGTAATCCTGTGCCTCGGGAGGCTGA
>NW_007086943.1:100134-109452 GCF_000164805.1 Carlito syrichta
ACACACACACACACACACACACACACACAC
The DNA here is from genome assembly GCF_000164805.1 of Carlito syrichta. Lineage (NCBI taxonomy): Eukaryota > Metazoa > Chordata > Mammalia > Primates > Tarsiidae > Carlito > Carlito syrichta. The sequence continues at coordinate 100,165 of NW_007086943.1, forward strand.
ACACACACACACACACACACAAAACAACAACAAAAACAAAAATCACACTGATATTGAAACTACTGAAGAAAAAGAGAACTATAGACAACCATCAGGAAAAGACAGGTGACTTATGAAGATACCACAGTAGAGCAACAGCAGATCTCTCAACATGAGCAATGGGAACCAGAAGTCAGTGGAAGCGTAGTATCTTCAAAATGTTGAGACAAAGAGATTTTCAGATCAGGTGAGTTTTGACAAGTCTACTTATATGCTGTTTATAAGAGACAACAAAAGGTTGAAAGTAAAAGGATGAAAAAAACATATACCAGGAAAGTAGATAGGAAGACACAATTTCAGAAAGACATTAGTTCTCTAAATCAACCTATAGATTAAATTCATTTCTAATTACAGTCCAAACAGAATTTTTTCTTGGACCCTGACAAACTGATTTTACATTTCAGTGGAAAAATAAAAAGCCAAGAATTACTAGTTTTGGAGAGGCACAAGGTGTCCTGCCTGTATAAATGAAACTTAACTTTTCTACTTCAGAATGCTGAATCCATCCTTGGAGTTGGTGTTTCCAGGTGTGTCATCCTCAAATTTTGCACTTGATTAAACTCTCTTTAAATTTGGTTCTGGGCCAGGCTCAGTGGCTCAGCCTGTAATCTCAGCACTTTGGGAGGCCAAGGCGAGTAGATTGCCTAAGCCCAGGGGTTCAAGACCTGTCCTGGCAACTTGGAGAGATCTCGTCTCTACAATAAAATAAAAAATGAGCCTGGCATGGTAGCATGCTCTTGTAGTTCTGACTACTTGGAAGGCTGAGGTGGAAGGATTGCCAGAGCCCAGCAGGTTGACACTGGGGTGGTCGTGGGTGTGCCACTATACTCCAACCTAGGCAACAGAATGAGATTCCAACTCAAAAAAAAAAAATCGATTCTGATTGAACTTTTTAATTTTTTTAGGTTGACATTTTGGTAATCATAGATGGGACCTGGAGCAAGTCTCCCAGAATCTTTTCTGCTTCACTGACATTTGGAGATTTAGCACCTGCATGAGTGACGTTTGCTCATCTGACCTCATCAGAGCTGGTAGGGGTCTCTGGCAAAGCTCCTCTCGGGTTTTGAATTTCCCTGGCTTTGGCTAAGATCCAGACTTTATTCAAGCAGCCTGATTCCATGCCTGATGGAGCTGGAATTCAAGCTCTACTTTTAAAAGTAAGAGTTTTGTTTGCTACTCTCTAGAGAATCTGCTGATTGCAGATTTGTGATTTTTACTCTTCTCAGATAGAAGGTAAAGGTTTTGTTAATTCTCATTAGAGTTTTTCAGCATTTTCTCTCATTCCCATTTGGTCATGGAGAAAACAGTTTCTCTTTGAAAGGAGGAAGTAAATCTTTCTGGCATAAACAAAATTTGTAATCTTTAAAACTGACCATGCTCTGAAGCTCAGTTCAATTGACATATCTAAGCTTTCTTCTTGGGTGACCAAAATTTTCTTTGGTCATTTGAGAAAAGAACTCAAATTATGGACAATCATCCATCCAAAACTGAGTCTTTCATTTTTTTTTTGAGAGTTGGAGTTTCACTCTGTTGCCCAGGCTGGAGTACAGTGGCACACTCATGGCCACCCCAGCGTCGACCTGCTAGGCTCAGGAGATCCTACTGTCCCAGCCTTCCGAGTAGCCGGAACTACAGGCATGTGCTACCACACCCAGCTAATTTTTGATTTATTGTAGAGACAAATTCTCGCCAAGTTGCCTGGGCTGGTCTTGAACTCGCAGGCTCAGGCGATCCACTCACCTTGGCCTCCCAAAGTGCTGGGATTACAGGTTTAGCCACCGAACCTGGCCAAGTCTTTCTTCTTAAAGAGACATACACTTTTAGAAATTCCCGCTGGATTCATGTGCAGTACTTAGGGTGCCATCTCCTGTTGATATCTTTAAAAAATGGTCTTGTATTACTTGTGAAGACTCTAGATTACAATGGCTAAATTGAAATGCCTAAACTGATTTACTTGCATACTCAATTAGGAAAAAATTATCTCTAAGATAAAGCAAAATAATTAGGAGAGTCATTGTTAGTGGTACTTGGCAGTTTCCACAAGAAGTTCTAATAAAATTATTTCTTTATAAGAGGAGAACAAAAATTTGTCCGAAACAATTTTTGAATTAAAAGACTTAAATTTCTCCTTTCTTTATCCTTTATTATCTGAACCACTTTGCCCAGGTCTACCCCCTCCTTTTCCTCTTCCTCCTGCTTCTGCTGTTCTGACTTTCTAACACAGCCAGTGTCTGGTAGGGTAGAACCCCCTCTAGCTTATCAATTATAGTCAAAGGTAGAACTTGAAGGTATCGCTAAGAAATTTCCTGATACTCATCAAGGCCCTATTGGTTTTGCCAGGAAATTTAAGCTAAATATTCAAGCTTATGACCTAAGCTATACTTTGGGAGAAATAAACATTATTTTAGATGGAGCACTGTCACAAGTGCTTGTTACTAACACAAGCACTTGTTGACACAGAGCCACATTATCTGTAATAAATCTCACTTTATTACAATATTCCAACCTCAGAGAAAACAAAAACTTCAAATGGTGGATGTCACTAGTACTCTTCCATCAGCACATACATCTCAGCCTGTAGCTTTTCCGCTAGGTCACTTACAAGGGACTCATGTTTCCTTTCTGGTTCCATCAGACCCCATCCACCTTATGGGGGCTTCTTAGAATACCCCCATTTCTTTATCCCAAAAGGGGAAAATGTATTTAGAATTAGCTGACAAAGCTAAGTTACCAGACATAAAACAATTTCAAAATCAAATCCAATTGCAATCCACATTGTCATAGAAGACACTGTCTTATTGAGTAATGAAACATTGCAAAATCTGCCAAAGGCAGTGCCTGATCAATTGTGGTCAGAGTATTCCACTGCTGTTGGAAGAATCATCTTGGCTACCCCAATCAAAGTTCAAATAGATACAACAAAACCCTTTCCAAATCTTAAACAATACCCTTTAAAGTTAGAAGCTATAAATGAAATAAAACCTGTAGTTCTAGACTATATAGAAAGAGGTTTGATTATTGGCTAGACATTCCATATAATATCCAATCCTTCCTGTAAGAAAACCAACCTGGCCGGCTCAGTGGCTCAGTTTATAATCCCAGCAATTTGAGAGGCTGAGGTGAGTGAATTGCCTGAGCCCACGGATTCTAGACCAGCCCGGGCAACTTGGCGAGATCTCATCTCTATAATAAATAAGAAAATTAGCTGGGCGTGGTAGTGTGTGCCTGTAGTTCTGGCTACTTGGAAGGCTGAGGTGAAAGGGTCCCCAGAGCCCAGCAGGTCGACGCTGGGGTGGCTATGAGTGTGTCACTGCACTCCAGCTTGGGCAACAGAGTGAGACTCCAACTCAAAAAAAAAAGAAAACCAAACGGTAGAGGAAGGAGATTTGTATTGAGTCTGAGAGCAATTAACAACACAGTCATTCCTCAACATCCAGTGGTGCCAAACCCCATGATTGGTTGGCTGCCATTCCAACAGAGCGTATGTTCTTAACTGTAATAGACATACTGGAGAGCATTCTTTAGAATTACTGTGGATAAAAGTAGTCAATTTCTCTTCACCTTCACTGGGAAAGACAGATAATATACACCAAGAGTCCTGCCTCAGGGACACACTGAGACCCCCAACTTTCTTCTCACAAATATTGAAAGCAGATTGCTCAGATATCTACATCTTTTAAGAAATCCATTTCAGGGCAACCCCCTTGGGTCCCCTCACACTGTGGGAGCTTTTCTGTCCTCTCAATAAATCCTGCTTTAAAAACAAAAAAAGAAATCCATTTCAGTACAATACAATATGCAATTTGCTCCTCGCCTCAGAAGATAAGTGAGCTTCTACAGAAGATGAGATTCACTTGTTATAATTAATCATAAAGGGACCTAGATCTCAAAAGAAAAACACTAGTTGTCAAAAACAAGTAAGGGCTGGGTGCAGTGGCTTACGCCTGCAATCCCAGCACTTTGGGAGGTGGAGGCAAGAGGATTGCCTGAATCCAGGAGTTCGAGACCAGCCTGGACAAATTGACGAGACGTTGTCTCTGAAATAGATAAAAAATCAGCCAGGTATGGTGGCACCCACCTGTAGTCACAGCTACCCAGGAGGCTGAGGTGGAGAGATCACCTGAGCCCAGGAAGTCAAGGCTACAGTGAGCCGTGCTCATGCCACTGCACTCCAGCCTGGGTGACAAAGTAATACCCTGATGAAAAAATTTAAAAAATTAAAAAAAATTAAATACAGTATTTGTAGCCACCTAAACATTAAAAAAATTGAGGCTGGTTGTGGTGGCCTGTAATCCCAGTACTTTGAGAGGCTGAGGCTTCTCAAGAAGATCAGTTGAGCCCAGGGGTTTGAGAACAACCTGGACAACATAGTGAGATCTCATCTGTACAAAAATCAAAAAATTAGTCAGGTGTGGTGGTGCACACCTGCAGTCCCAGCGACTCGGGAGTCTGAGGCAGGAGGCTCACTTGAGCCCAGAAGTTTGAGGCTTCGGTGACTCATGATTGTGCCACTGCCCTCCAGCCTGTGTGACAGAGTGAGACCCCTGACTCAAAAAAAAAAAAAAAAAAAAATATATATATATATATATATATTTATATATATATATAAAAATATATATATATATATATATATAGGTTTTCCTTACCCTCAAAACTGAAAAAACAACTAAGAGGATTTGTGGAGTTGGTGGGATACCACAGGATATTTCTCCCTAAAAAATCAACCTTTCCAAAGTCTTTTAAAACTAGACATGCCATATCCCCTGACTATAGACTGAAAAAAATGAGTTAGTACTGGAAAAGATCGAAAAAAGTCTTAGAGATGTAACAGCTGTATGACATCCAAATTGTATCATTTTCATTGCTCATAAAAATCAAGAAAACATGTTAGGTATTCTGACACAAAATCATGGAGTCCAAAACAGACCTGTAAGATACTAGTCAATAACCGGTCCCTGTGGCTACAGGATGCCACCTTACATGAAGGCAATAACTGTTACTACTTTGTTAGTAAGAACAAGTGAAGAGGCCAGGCACAGTGGCTCATGCCTATAATCCCAGCACTTTGGGAGGCTGAGGTGAGAGGATTGCCTGAGCCCACAGGTTCACGACCAGCCCAGGCAAGTTGGCGAGACCTCATCTCTACAGTTAAAAAAAAAAAAATTAGCTGAGTATGGTGGCTGTGTGTGTAGTTTCAGCTACTTGGAAGGCTGAGGCAGAAGGATCACCTGAGCCTGGCAGGTCGAGGCTGTGGTGGCCGTGAGCATGCCACTGCACTCCAGCCTGGGTGACAGAGTGAGACTCCAACTCAAAAAAAAAAAAAAAGAACAAGTGAAGAAATAGTGATGGCAACTCCTCTTACAGTCCCCATTTCATACTCTGAAAACACTCCTAGCATTCACCCCACACTCAACATTATTCTGTTAATAGATTGGCTTCTCTCTCTCTCTTACTTTCTCTTTTGTTTTTAAAGAAAGTGTTTCACTCTGTCACCCAAGCTGGAGTGCAGTGGTGATCACAGTTCACCACAGTCTAGACCTTGGCTCAATCTTTCTGCCTCTGTCTCCCAAGTAGTTGGAACTGAGGAGCTCAAGGGCCATCTAGTTCACAATTGTGTGATAAAACTTGTTTTAAGTGTAGGTTGAAGCTTATTTTGAGTGTATACTGAAACTTGTTTTTAAAACTCAGATGTATGCTTGCTTTCCCGCCCAAGCCCAGTAGTATACTTTTGGTAAACAAGTTCACATACCAAAAGAAAACCACGGAGTCACGGTGCAGACCCTCTGGCCCCATTTCCTGCTCCACTCCCCTAGTAATCTCACATTCCAGATGTCCCAACCGATTCCATCCAGCCCGCCTGACCGTTGATGGTCAGCTGCAGTCACCCGCGACCATACAAACCAACCAATCCCAAATGTCCCGTACCCCAGTAGGAGAAATTACCCAATCATGTGCCAACAAGTTTAAAGTTCTTTCCCCTCCCTTGTAACTGTGTATATAAGCTACTTGCTGCTCTGGGTCAGGGCTCTCGTTCCTGTACTGCTGCGCCGGTTACGGACATGAGCCCAGACTAGAGCCTGAATAAAGACCCTCGTGTGATTTGCATCGGAGCCGGCTCTTTGGTGATCTCTTGGATTCAGGATTCGGGTACAACAGAACTACAGGCACACACCACTGCACCTGGCTAACTTAAAGGTTTTCTGTAGAGATGAGGTCTCATTATGTTGCCCAGGCTAGTCTCAAACTCCTGGGGCTCAAGAGATTCTCCTACCTCAGCCTCCCAAAGTGCTGGGATTACAGACGTAAGCCATCGTTCCTAGCCAGTAGACTGGTTTCTTCTGAAGTCCTTCTTTCTGCACTTGATGTGATAATCTCTAGGTACAATCATTTAAATCTTGCTGCTCTCCTGTCCCTGGCTTCAGATGAAACATGACATGATGGCATAGTCTTAACTGACCGCCTTCTCCCTCCTAGGACAGACCTGCAAGAGCCCCCCCCCATTACTAATGCTGATATTACAGACAGCATTCACTTAAGGGATGAATCTGAAACTTACCATGCAAGTTAGGCAATAGTATCTTTAACCGAAGAAATAGCAAGTGCTTACCTTCCAGAAGCCATCTTGGCTTAACAAGCAGTATTCATTACATTGACCAGGAGTTGACAAAAGGGATAACTGCTAATATTTGTACAGACAGTAGATATGCTTGTGGAAAAGCTCATGATTTTGAAATGCCATAGAAACCGAGAGAACTTTTATTTATTTATTAAAAAAAATACATATATTTTTAGAGATGGAGTCTTGCTATGTTGCCCAGGCTGGTCTCAAACTCCTGGCCTCAAGCAATCCTCCTACCTCAGCCTCCCAAAGATTTGAGATTACAGGTATGAGCCACTGTGTCCAGCCCAGAGAGAACTTTAAACCTTTTCTGGTCAACCCATAAAAAATGGACATCACGTTTTACAACTGTTCAAAGCTCTATTACTACCAAAGTCACTGGTAAATTAAATTCCAGACCATTTCAAGTCAGATATCTAAGAAAGCCAAAGAAATCAGGTGGCTGATGAGGTGGCAAAAAGAGCTGCTCTGAATGCATCTAAACAAGAAAAGCAATCTGCGTTAATTTTTTAAGAGCACCTGAATTCGATATAAACTTAGTCCAATCTGGAGACCCAGAATCAGAACAGGACAGTTGGAAAGCAGAAGGGGAACATACATCCCAAAGATGAGGTATGGTGTGGGCCAGACCAGTGCCTCTACTTCCTGCTGAATTACTGTCATTTTTTTTTTTTTTTTTTTTTTTTAGTTGGAGTCTCACTCTGTCGCCCAGACTGGAGTGCAGTGGCCGCTCCCGGCCACCGCAGCCTCAACCTGCTGGGCTCCGGCAATCCTTCCGTCTCAGCCTTCCAAGTAAACTGGAACTACAGGTGCGCGCTACCATGCCCGGCTAATTTTTGATTGATTGTAGAGATGAGGTCTCATCAAGTTGCCCAGGTGGGTCTCAAACCTGCAGGCTCAGGCAATCCACTCACCTCAGTCTCCCAAAGCGCTGGGATTACAGGCTGACCCACCCAGCCTGGCTTACTGTCATTTTTTTTAACCTGAGTCCATGACCTAACTCCCTAGAGCCCTGACAAAATGACTGGCTTAGGAAAACAGTATTTTTGGAAAATTTTTCTGTCACTCATAAAGTGTACAATCATTGTCACATTTGTCCCAAATCGAATCCAGGGAAAGCATGACACAGCTCCCAAGGACCGTTTCCTTCACCTGAGGCCCTTTCAAGGTATGACAGTCAAATTCCATCCAGTTGCCACCCTCACAAACATGCAAATATGTTCCAGTGGTTTGCATGTTTTCTCATGGGATAGAGGTATTTCCATGAAGAAGAGCCTTAGAATAGGGTAAAATTATCTTAGAAAACTTATGCTATCTGGGCGTGGTGGCTCATGCCCAGCCTGTATCATTCTTTTACAGTAGGCAACTGGAAACAAATGAAATATCCATTCATTATCAAGAGAATGAATAAATAAATTTTTGTCTATTCATATAATTGAATGCTAAATAGCAATGAAAATGAGTGAGCTAGATCTACGATGGTCAACCTGGATACATCTCTCAATGTTGAATGGTAAATGTGATTTGCAGAAGTATCCATATGCTATCCATATGGTGTACCAGACCTTGATAAGCAGGGCCCCTGTCCTGGGTTCCACATCTCAAGAGCTAGGGCTGAGTTTGGACAGAGACTTGCATAAACCTGCCCCTTCCTCCACCCTCTGTGCAGTGCCTAGGGTTGACCAGATGCCCCAAGCAACTCTGAACTGTGTCTTCGTGTGCCAAGCCTTAGTTCCAGGAAGGACTGTGAGCAGATTGTGACTGCTGGCTGGTGCAGTTGGCTGGTACTTCTGTTGTCTGGTGGCACATCACAAGATTGGGCTGCCAGAATGGAGCTGACAGGCTGTTTGGGACAACTCAAGTTGTTTATATAGACAGGGCTCTACAAAAAATATTAGCCTAGGACCACTCACACCGTTGGGCAGCCCTGTGGTATCTCACATACATAAAGCTTTTTTTTTTTTTTTTTTTTTGAGTTGGAGTCTCACTCCTTCACCCAGGCTGGAGTGCAGTGGCACGCATGCTCACAGCCACTCCAGTGTCGACCTGCTGGGCTCCAGCAATCCTTCTGCCTTAGTCTTCCAAGTAGCTGGAACTACAGACGTGCGCTACCACACCCGGCTATTTTAAAATTTTATTGTAGAGACAAGGTCCAACAAAGTTTCCCGGACTGGTCTCGATCCTTCAGGCTCAAGTAATCAATCCTCTTGCCTCGGCCTCCCAAAGTGCTGGGATTACAGGCTGAGCCACCGAGCCCGGCAAAGCTTTAACATGTACAATACGACACCTAAATAATGTTTAGCAATATTTACTTATGCAATAAAAGAAGTTCACAGAGATAAGAGTGACCAATTTAAGATAGAAGTTGCTGCTTGAAGGGAGGAAAGAGAGTTACAGCAGGGTTAGGGTTAGCCTGGGACCCATTTTTGTAATGTTTTATTTTTTAAGCCAGTGGTGGGGAATAAAAGGTGTTGACTGTGTTATGCCTTATGCCTTTGTGTATATTTGAAATATTTTATTTTATTTTATTTTTATTTTTATTTTTATTTTTTTGAGTCGGAGTCTCACTCTGTCGCTCAGACTGGAGTGCAGTGGCTGCTCCCGGCCACCGCAGCCTCGACCTGCTGGCC
>NW_007086943.1:109667-120132 GCF_000164805.1 Carlito syrichta
ATGCTGAGGCGGAAGGATCGCCGGGGCCAGCAGGTCGAGGCTGCGGTGGCTGGGAGCGGCCACTGCACTCCAGTCTGGGCGACAGAGTGAGACTCCAACTCAAAAAAAAAAAGGAAGAAGGCCGTGTGCCGTGGCTCATTTCTGTAATCCCAGCACTTTTGGAGGCCGAGGTGGGAGGATTGCTTGAGCCTAGGAGTTGGAGACCAGCCTGAGCAACACAGCCGAATCTTGTCTTTACAAAAAAGAAATTAAACAATTAGCCGCACATGGTGGCATGCACCTGTAGTCCTAGCTACTCAGGAGGCTGAGGTGGAAGGATTGCCTGAGCCCAGGAGTTTGAGACTGTGGTGAGTGGAGATCGTCCCGCTGCACTCCAGCCTGGGCAACAGAGTGAGACCCTGACTCAAATAAATAAATAAATAAATAAAATAAGATAAAGTAAAAAATAAAAAAAGAAAGAAGTGGTCAGGCATGGCTGCTCTCGCCTGTAATCCCACCTGTAATCCCAGCACTTTTGGAGGCTGAGATAAGAGGATCACTTGAACCCAAGAGTTCGAGACCAGCCTGGGCAACATAGCAAGTCCTCATCTTTATTTTTTAGTTTTTAAAAAGGAAGAAGTGAAGAAAAGAAACCGCTTGAATCCCTCCCCGTCTCTGTCGGGCCTGGGTGGGGTGGCCAGGTGAGTGCGGTGTCGGGGCAGCAGCTATGTAGGAGGAGCGGTGCATCCAGCCTCTGCCTCCTCCCCTGAGAAGCTCCCACTCTCCAACTCAGCCTTTAGTGTACACAGTTCTGCTGTGACTCATCAGTGCTTTTGTTAGTTCCTTTACCAGGAAATACTTGTTAAACACTTAAATCTTACAAATGAAAAGCACATTTCATAATAAAGCGTGAAAGTCATCCAAAACTCTGAGTCTTGGGCAAGACTGATTAAGAATAATACTACACTGAAACTTAACATATTAAATCCAATCGTAGAAAACTTTTTACTACTTTGATGGGAATCTCCGATATGTGTGTGTGTGTGTGTGTGTGTGTGTGTGTGTGTGTGTGTGTGTGTGTGTGTGTAGAGAGAGAGAGAGAATGAGAGAATGTAAGATTTATTGAGAGGACAGAAAAGCTCCCACAGTGGGAGGGCACCAGAGGGGACTGCCCATTCTCCAATATTTAAACGTAGGCGTTTATCTGGCGATTCTTCCCCAATGTCTTGCGCTCAAGATACCTGGACAGGGAAGAAATCTTTTGAGATAATTAGTAGACTATACTGGGAAGTGGGCCCCTTGCTGAGTTCCCTCTGGATGCGACACCTCCTTGGTTGCGAACATTTTCTTCTGTGTGGTTTCAGTTCCAAGCCAAACCCGTTCCACAGCATGCTTTTGTGCCTTTCCAGAGACTGATCTATATCTGCTTGCCAGGGCTTTCAACCCCATTGGATTCTTTCATTACTTAAAAGCCTCTTTCTTTTGAAAGCCTTTGAGTGAATCATAAAATTAACATCTAAAAAGATGTAACAGCAACTGAACCCAGGAAAGTTGGGGGCTATTTGACCACCAGCTCCATCCCTGACCTTCCTAAGTGCGGTTGGATGTGGGAAGGAGTTTTGCAGGGGGAAAGAGGTGGTGGTCCCCAGGCAGGGGCGGTGGTGTCCCTGGCCTCAGCCTGAAACTCCCCGCGGTTCTCACGGGTGGCTAAGTAGAGACTAATCCTCGCTTCTTTGTATCGAATCCTTTCTCTAGTTCAGTTCTAAACTGACATCAGCAATTTTTAAAATTAAGAACAGGGGAACTCCAGTCTGGGTGACTGAGTGAGACTCCAACTCAAAAAAGAAAAAGAAAAGAAAAGAAAAGAAAAAGAATAGGGGAAGCCTATTTTAGTTACTTTCACTTCTTTAACATTTTGGTTGCTTCAATTAGGTGTAAAATATTTCGAATGTATATTTTCAATTCTATTTCACCCTTGGTCTATAAACTGTTAGACTGTAGGCATTGCTTGCTATTGAAAAAGAAAAGATTGACTTTAGGAATCACAGAGTATTGGATCAGCCAGGGTTTAGCTTAGCATTCAAGACACTGCATTGCTGTGGAAACTCTGGGTTTGCCCTAGATTTTTCTTTTCCTTTTGTCTCCTATACTTTTCCAGTTCTGTGGATTTCTTTGAGAGGAGGGTGACGGGGACTGAAGAAAGAAAGAAAGGCTCTTCCCAGTAATGTGTCATTATCCTGATTAATGATCACGCAGTTGGTTTCTTTAATCCTTCAGGGAAATCTGAGCATATCTCTATGGTTAAAAATTCAGGAAGCCTGATGAGGGAAAAAAAGAGAAGAAATCCTGTTTCTCCTTCCTTGACTTTGTCCTGAAGCTGCATCTTGCTTTAGAAGTAGGGAAGTCGGGGCCGGGCACCGTGGCTCATACCTATAATCCCAGCATTTTGAGAGGCTGAGAAGGGAGGGTTGCTTGAGGCCAGTAGTTCAAGACCAGCCTTGACAACATAGTGAGACCTTGTCTCTACAAAAAATTTAAAAAATTAGCTGGGTGTGGTGGTGCATACATGTTATCACTATTTGGGAGGCTGAGATGAGAGGACTGCCTGAGTCCAGAAGTTTGAGACCAGCCTGGGCAACTTGGTGAGACCTCATCTATACAATAAATCAAAAAATTAGTCTGGCATGGTGGCATCCATCTGTAATTACATCTATTCTGGAGGCTGAAGTAGGAGGATCACCTGAGCCCAGGAGGTCAAAGCTGGAGTGAGCTGTGATTATGCCACTGCTCTCCAGCCTGAGCAACAGAGTGAGACCCTGACTCAAAAGAAAAAAAAAGAAGGGAAGTCAGAGAGAGAGTAATTAGCCTTTTCGTGGGGGCCCTGGAAGGTGGACAGCTGTCACCTTTGTATGTGCATTTTGTCAAAAATGGCTACTTTGAAAAAACGAACCAACATCAGACCAAGGACCTGAGAGACTGGATTTGTAATATAAAAGATGTTTCCAAGGCAAAATGCATAGCTCATATGGTGCAATCATGGAGAATGTTTTCAGTGGACACTTGGCTGTCTAGCCAGCGCAGAGCGCTGGCAAACCTGAGCAGCATTCACAGGACATTCTTTGTCCCTGTAGAGTGTTGCTGCACATGGGTGACCTGATTCCACTTTCAGATTTGCTTTCAGCAGGAAAGGAATCTCAAATACACCAACACGCCAGGCGTTGGCTCTGGGCAGAGCAGATTTGAGGTGAATGGTCCACTGGGGTGTTTTGGGTAGGTGACCTTTGAACTGGGCTTCTGGTGGTTTTTGACTTTATTTTAACCTAACAATGATTTACATGTTGAGGGGTTTGTTAACATTGATCTTGATTCTTCAGGCCAGCTTCTGGGAAGAGGTGTCCTGCTCTCCTGTCTCCCATTCCTTCTGCCTCACCCCATGCCTGCGGCCTCAAGGTTCCACTGAAGCTTCTCTCCAGATGCCCAGTCTCTTTCCTTTTTTCACCAGAACTCAGCAGCTCTATGACTTTGTTCCCCTTCCTCTCTAAACTCCATTCCCTCTTCCTTCTCCTGGGACTTGGGTTCAAATCCCAGCTCTTAGCTGGGCATGATGGCATGCACCTGTAATTCTACTTACTTGGAAGGCTGAGGCAGAAGGATTGCCTGAGTCTAGCAGGCCGAGGCTGCGGTGGCCATGAGCGTGCTGCTGTAGTCTATCCTGGGTGACAGATTGAGACTCCGACTCAAAAAAAACAAAGACACCAAATCCCAGCTCTACCATTTACTACCACTGAAGCCCACAGCGAGTCATGCAGCTTGCTTCATGACTCAGTTTCCTTTCCTGTGAAATGGGGTGATTAGCACCTACCTCATCTGGGGGAGGATTCAGCGGGACAGTACTTATTTTTTCTTCCTCAACCTCCTGAATAGCTGGGACTACAGTTACACTCCAACACCATGCCCAGATAAATTTTTGTTTTTTTGTAGAGACTGTGTCTGGCTATATCACCTAGGCAGGCCTTGAACTCCTGCTCAAGTAGTCTTCCTGCCTCAGCCTCCCAAAGTACTGGGACTACAGGAGTGAGCCACCGTGCCGGTGAGAGTGGCTTTTCTGTGAGGAGGGCAAGTGAATGACAAAGATTCTCTCCTAGACCAAACGCTAGTCAGCTAGTCAGCCTCCTCTGAGCCGGCTTTCAACGAGGCCCCATCCTCAGACATGCCCTCAAGAGCCCAATTTTAGCAAGAATTCTAAGTCAGTTTAGCCAGAATCCCTCGCCATCACCCTGACTTGCCTTTAACAAGAACCCTGTTAGGAAGCTGGATTCACAGACTCCCTATGACCTGATGTTTTTATCTTACATCCCGAACTTGCCCTTGGCTATGAATTCCCACTCTCCCCAAATCTCTCTGTCCTGCTGCAAAACCCCATTGCAGGGTCCCTGTCCCCATCACGATAATCCTGAGTAATGTCTCTTAGCCAGGGTGAGAATAATTTCTTCTTTACCATGTGGTGAGTGAGTCCCTGCCTCATGTGAGGGGAGGTTTGTGGGTGCTGCCTCAGTGTCCCCTGTGCTTTCCCATCAAGGACCTCCAGCTGGACATAAATGACAGAATAGGTCACTGAAACATTACAGCTTGCCTTATTTGTTGGGAAATCTGAAAGAATGAAAAGGTAATGGTTCATTTTCCTAATCTCAGAAAAGCAGCCAAACTTTGAAGACCTTGATCAAGGATTGCAAAGTTAAACTCTCACAAAGGTCAAGTACATAATGTAAGTTTGTGAAGTGTCCCTGGTGCCACAATAGAGAGTAGTGGAGACTGTGGCAAAGCAGAGAACCCATGTCCCATGGATGCCATTAGTCAGCTCTAACCAGTTATGACATGTGGGAAAGTGGGCCCGATATTGCCATTGCACCTAAAGATAGGACACTGAGCTTTTATGTGAAGGTTTTAGATTTTGTATAGTATTGGCAAGTTGTAAAAGCGAAGAGAGTATGCCCAAAGCAACTCAGAATTTTGCCCTTGGGTGTCTGGTTTGTAATATCTGGGCTAGAGTCTAGTTGCTCCTCAAGTTGGGGGAGGGCAGTTATTAGGGGAAAGTGCTCCTGCAGCCTCCTCCACCACCAGTGGGGAAGAAGAAAGCTGCTCGTGGGGGGGAGCACCCTGTGGATGGGGTGGATGGCTTGTGTTTAGGTCTTTGGGGGTTTCCGTAGGGGCGCAGGGCAGAACTGTGTGCTGCATGCCTGTAGCTTTCAGGTGGGCACCTGAGTTTGTGCCTTGGAGCATTGCTAGCCCTGCCGGGAAACCTGGGCTCCTTGGCTGGGATCTTTGTACTAAGGCTTGGCCAGGAAGAGAGGTGCCAACCCTTTGTGAGGCCACGTGGTCACGGTGGGAGCCCTGGATCTATGGGCCCTCCTTTCAGGTCTCAGGTTTGCAAGAGCCAAGAGTGGAGAGAGGGGAGCCCCCAAAACATAGCTCAGACTTGGCTTTCTGCCATGCCAAGGTCAAGCCATGTTTAGTTGATTTGGAAAATAAAGAGATACAAAATGTTCCGGGTTTCTTTGTATGTCAGTGTACATGTGTACTTGATGTCTCCTGGTTGGGAGCTGGTTTGAAAGCTGGATGGTCAGGGTTTTACTATGCAAAGATTTTCTCTTTCTCTCAAAATACCTGTAGTTGCTACAAATTCTAGGTATTTAGGTTCCGAATCTCTTCCTCCAACTGAGGCAGAATTTAGGAAATTGTGTGGGTGCCCGGTGTCCTTGTCCAAATGCATTGCTGTTTAATATCCCTTTAATATCAGAGATACCAAGTTTTCATTACCCTATCATTTATTTTTTTACTTGTGTTTATTTATTTATTTTGTTGTTGTGTTTTTGGGTCTCTGTCGCCCAGGCTGGAGTGCAGTGGTGTGATCACAGCTCACTGCAGCCTCAACCTCCTGGGCTCAGGTGATCCTTCTTGTCTCAGCCTCCTGAGTCACTGGGACTACAGGTACATGCCACCACACCCAGCTCACTTTTGTTTTATTTGTAGAGATGAGGCCTTACTATGTTACACAGGCTGCTCTTGAGCTTCTGGATGCAAGCAATTCTTCTGCCTTGGCTTCCCAAAGTGTTAGAATAACAGGTCTGAAGCACCAAGCCTAGCCTATTATTTATTTTAATACTTCTTTCCCCAAAACTGTGTCTTTCCTTAGGAACTTCGGATGTTTAAAATGGATTTTAGCGATATTTTCATACCACATTTTTCGTTATTTGGATTTTAGAACTTTGGAAGTAAAGACTGTTCTGTTGAATGGACTTTATATTTTTTGACCTCCTCTGCATACTTGAAACCTTTCACAGCGGAAATGAATTACTGTGACCTGAGTCGGTATTATATGCTAAACACACGATTCTCAAAAAAAAGCTGTTTATAAGAAGAATAAACGAAGGTCAGAACATGGTGTCCAGTCTGTGAAATGAAATGCACATTTCTCATTGGGAGGCAAGGCTCTTGTTTCCGGAGATCAGTGGATGGTTCTTGAATAATATTGCAGCTGTTTCAACTGAGGGCTTGGAAAGGTTCCTTGGAAGTGAATTCATGGGCGTTGCCTCTCAGTGGTTGGGTTTACTCTCCTCAGATGCAGCCACTGAACATAGGCCAGGAATGCCCAACGTTTCTTGAATTCTAAGTTTGAAAGTTTACGTCAGTGTCCTTCCGCTTACGAAAGTGTTCCAGCAGTTGATCATGCCAAGATGCTAATACCATATTAAGCCATGTGCCCTCTGCAAATCCTTTCTTGATCATACCCTCATAGCCTTGACTTTTCAGCTCAATTTATAACTTATTTGGCATAAAATATTCTTAGCAAGTCTAATGAAAAATTCCACTAGAGGGGGAAACCGCTCTCCAATGTAGAATAATTAACTATTAACCAATGCCAGCACGTGCCCTCAGGGCGACTTTCTTCCACAAGGCTTGTGATGGACAAGGTTCGCATCATCTGTACTATGGAGGCCGCAGTGCCTGGCATTAGCTCTTGTCCTCGAGGGATAGCATGGTCTCTTCCTCCATGTCTGTGTTGGATGTTATCTAAGTGGGTTGCTTCTTTCTCCTTCCTGTTTATTTTTTATGGGGTGTGACCACTTAGCAGTCCAAGTACAGAAGCAATAACGTAATGTACCAGCTGTCACAGGGCTCAGAAGGGTGACCAGGACTCCAGACTGGAAAAGGGCAGCAACAGCATCACAAGGCAACACCTGGGGCTCTGATGATGCTTGTAAGTGGAGAGTAGGGGGGTGGAAGGGGATCAGCGACATAGCCCCATCCTCACAAGTAAAGGATTTCTTCTTTGAAATGCATTCATTAAACATGCATCCCTGGCTGGGTGTCGTGGCTCAGACCTGTAATCCCAGCACTTTGGGAGGACAAGGTGGGAGGATAGCTTGAACCCAGGTTTTTGAGACCAGTCTAGGCAACATAGTGAGACCTCAGCTCTACAAAAAATCAGGCAGATGTGGTGGCACATGCCGGAGAGGCTGAGACTGGAGGATTGTGGAGTGATTGGGCCACTGCATGCACTCAAACCTGAGTTACTAAGTGAGACCCCGACTGTAAATAAATAAATAAATTCTTTCTATTCAACTTTCTCTCTTTGGAAATTGTGGAAATTGTGTGTGTGTGTGTGTGTGTGTGTATTGTATGCAGTTTGACAATATTTTCTGTCTTCAAAAGTATTACATATTCATTGCAAAAAATTTAAAAAATTCAGAGAGACAATAAATCATTAAAATCAGTAAAGAACTGCATACATATAAACCTGAAGGTTTTTGTGTGGGTGTGTGTGTCTGCATGTGTGTATAAAATATATTTACATGTATACACAGAGGGTGCCAAAAATGTATACACATTTTTTAAAAAGGAAAAAAACTGTATTAAAATTATAATACTCAACAAGATAAATACAAATCACATTTGACTTCTGCAATTACAGGAGGTGCTCAAAAATGGTTACCCTCAGTATCCAGATACTTCTGATTATGGCAAACATCTCTCAACAGCTCTTAAAATGTGTGTACATTTTTTTGGCACCCCAGCATATAGATATATACCTATTGAGAGACAGTTTTGTTTCATTTTTAAAAATTAGTATTATATAATACACAGATTTTCCCCAAATTTTAGAAAATTGTCATGTAAGAACACTTCTTTCCAATAAATATCAATCTATAACATCATCATATGGGTCTGTCAAACTTGTTTAAATACATTGTCCAGATTTATGCTTGGGTGATAATCTTTGTAGCTAAATTTGCTATACAATCTTAATTATTTATTTTAGAATATACTGAGCATTCTTGGAGAGGTGGAACACCAAGGCCACATGCTCGAAGGTTTGGTGACCTCTGTTGGTCTTTTGGCAGCCCATGAGACTAAAACAAGACCAGGCCCAGTTGAGTGTAGTGGCTCACAACTGTAATCCCAGCACGTTGGGAGGCTGAGGTGAGAGGATTTGCCTGAGCCCACGGGTTTGAGATCAGCCTGGGCAACATAGAAAGACCTCATCTCTACAGTAAATCAAAAAATTAGCTGGGCGTAGTGGCGTGCATCTGTAGTTCCAGCTACTTGGAAGGCTGAAGCAGAACGATCACCTGAACCTATCAGGTCAAGGCTGTGGTGGACAACTCAAAAAAAAAAAGAATCCAGGCCCTCCCCATCCCTACCTCTCATGCCCCCCATGTGATGGGTCTCCACCCCTCCCCTCCCCTGGTCAGGAGGCTTGCTGTGCTTCCGCATTCTGTCTCTGTTTCCCTTTTGGGGCACCCTCTGATTTTAAGAACAGTCTCCTGTGTGAGAACATTGGCCCCGGTGGGACAAGGAGCCCCATTTCATGATGCAACAGGGTGAGGGGAGGATGCCATGGTTCCAGGGGACACAGGCCCTGCTCCGTGGGATCATAATTTGAGAAGCAGCCACAGGACAATGAAATCAAATAAGACTCACAGAACCTGGGTTCCTCCCACAAGGACTCAGCCCCTCATGCTATGGGGGCTGTGGCATGGGGCTGTGAAGGCCAGCAGGGTCATGGGCACAGAAAAGGGACACCAGGAAGACCTTACCTCATGGGGATGAAATATTTGACCCCAATCGATCTCTTCGGTGGGGATTTCTTTGGAGATCCTCGACCATATTCTAACTTGAAATAAGACGATGCCAGCATTCTGACTTGTTGTGTCCATCTGACTCCTCTATGCAGTGCTGGCCTCCTTCACGAAGGACAGTAACAGCAAACATTTCTTCAGGTTATGAGAGCTGCTTTCCTGATGACCTTGGGGCTAGCAAAGAGTGAAGCCAATGGGTGATGACTTAGGCCACTAAGCAGCCTGCCTGGTCCATATGGCTAAAGTAAATCCAACACTCTTCCTTTTTTCACCTAATAATTGTATACAGTTTCAGCAAATCCAAGGGATTCAGACTAGCGCTAGTAAGCACCACATACACAGTACTTAGTAGGAGGAGGCACTGGGCTCTTTTCTAAGTGCCTATTAATTAATTGAATCTTCATGAAAGCCCTGAGTAAAAGGTGCTGTTACTAAGGCCTATATTGCTGGGGAAACACAGGCACCCAGAGGCCGGCACTCACAAGCAAAGTGGGCCTGATACGTGGGCAGCTGGGGTTAACCACTAACTTCTTTTCTCTGCAGAGCCGTTGTGCAGCCAATAGTTCACGGAAGTCACACCACCGCCCTGTGTTTCAGAATGTGCAACCCCTCCCCACCGCAAAAAGTGCTGGGTTGGTCAAAAAGTAACAGCTCTCTCAGTTCAGACACAGAAAGTGAGCCTTCTCACTTTGAATATGTTAATCTATTCAAGAACTATCTGTTATTTGCCAGTGCTGTTCCAGACACCTGAAATACATTGGTGTTCTTAGTAGATACGTGGACAATAAATGGTAGCTACTCAAAGCGGACAAAGATACCTGCCTCCTGGGGGGAAAATTGCCCAGACTGGCGATACTAGGCCATTGTATAGGAAACTAAGAGATGCAGAGGCGGTCCTGCTGGGGCAAATCCTGGTGTATTGTAGCAGAGAAGCTGTACTTGAGTCTCCCAGGTCCCTTTAGTTTGATTCTAGCAGTGCTCTTTTCCTGGCTCCTGATGGGCCATGCTGTCTTCCTAAGTTGCTCCATCTCCTGATCCTAGCACCAACATTGTCCCTTCATCCACTACTTACCATCCACTCATCTACCCACCATCCACCCATCATCCACCCACCCACCCACTCATCCCTCCAGTAAATTTTTTCAATCACTCTTTCAACAACCTGTTATTGAGTTCCTTCTTGGTGTCAAGCACTGTACTGGGTGGAAGAGACATATGGATAAGCAGGAAACAGGCATTCAGATGGTAAGCACCATGTGCTCATGAAGCAGTGAGTAAAGTTTGATGACATATTCTGTATTTGGATTGAAAGACAGAAATTGAACAAATGTTGAGTAACAACTTTT
>NW_007086943.1:120385-124066 GCF_000164805.1 Carlito syrichta
AAGCGGGTCTCGAACCCACGGGCTCAGGCAATTCACTCACCTCAGCCTCCCAAAGGCGCGGGATTACAGGCTGAGCCACTGAGCCTGGCAACAACTTTAAAAATAAAAAAAAGAGACTGGGCTCGGTGGCTCAGCCTATAATCCCAGCACTTTGGGAGACTGAGGTGAGTGGATTGCCTGAGCCCGTGGGTTGAGACCAGTCCAGGCAACTTGGCGAGAACTTGTCTGTACAATAAACAAATAAAAAAGTTAGCCAGGTATGGTAGTGCACACCTGTAGTTCCAGCTACTTGGAAGGCTGAGGTGGAAGGATCACAGGAGCACAGCAGGTCGATGCCGGGCTGGCTGTGAGTGTGCCACTGCACTTCAGCCTGGGCAACAGAGTGAGACTCCAGCTCATAAAATAAAATAAAATAGCTGGCTCAGTCCGTAATCCCGTGCTTTGGGAGGCTGAGGTGAGTGGATTGCCTGAGTCCACGAGTTTGAGACCCGCCTGGGCAACTTGGTGAGACCTCATCTCTACAATAAATCAAAAAAATTAGCCAGGCGTGGTAGCGCACGCCTGTAGTTCCAGCTACTGGAAGGCTGAGGGGGAAGGATCGCCGGAGTCTAGCAGGTTGAGGCTGCAGTGGCCAGGAGCGGTCACTGCACTCTAGTCTGGGTGACTGAGTGAGACTCCAACTCAAAAATAAATAAATAAAATAAAATAAAAAATAAAAACAACCCGTGAGTTTGAGACCTGCCTGGGCAACTTGACGAGACCTCATTTCTGCAATAAATCAAAAAAAATTAGCCAGGCGTGGTAGCACGCGCCTGTAGTTCCAGCTACTTGGAAGGTTGAGGCGGAAGGATCGCCGGAGCCCAGCAGGTCGAGGCTGTGGTGGCTGGGAGCGTGCCACTGCATTCCAGTCTGGGTGACAGAGTGAGACTCCAATTAAAAAAAAAGGAAAAGAAAAAGAATCTCAGAAGACACAGGAGGGGCCGGGCTCGGTGGCTCAGCCTGTAATCCCAGCACTTTGGGAGGCCGAGGTGAATGGATTGCCTGAACCCGCGGGCTCGAGACCCGCCTGGGCAACTTGACGAGACCGCATCTTTACAATAAATCAAAAATTAGCTGGGCATGGTAGCGCGCACCTGTAGTTCCAGCTACTTGGAAGGCTGAGGCGGCAGGATCACTGGAGCCCAGCAGGTCGAGGCTGCGGTGGCCGGGAGTGTGCCACTGCACTCCAGTCTGGGTGACAGAGTGAAACTCCAACTCAAAAAAAAAAAAAAAAGAAAGAAAGAAAACACAGGAGGCACCCTTATGGAAATTGGAACTGGCAACCAATTCCTGATCAGAACCTAAATACCCATACCTTAAAAAATAAGATAGATAAGTGGCACCTCATCAAACTAACAAGCTTCTGCAAAGCAAAAGAAACCATCAAGAGAGCAGGGAGACAGCCCACAGAATGGGAAAAAATATTTGTCAACTGTATATCTGACAAATACCTAACATCTAGGATCTACAAGGAACTCAAAGGTGCTGAGAATAAAAAAATAAATAGCCCCATTAAAAAGTGGGCAAAAGACATGAATAGACACTTCACAAAAGAAGATATATAGGCAGTCAACAGACACATGAAAAAGTGCTCAGACTCACTCATCACCAGAGAAATGCAAATCAAAACCACAGTGCAATACCACCTAACCCTGGTAAGAATGGCCATCATTAATAAAACAAACAACAACAGATGCTGGCAAGGATGTGGAGAAAAAGGAACGTTTCTACACTGCTGGTAGGAATGCAAACTAGTGCAACCTCTTTGGAAGACAGTGTGGCAACTTCTGAAAGAACTAGAAATTGACTTTACATATGACCCAGTAATTCCCCTATAGGGAATATACCCAGAGGAACTCAAATCATTTACAAAAAAGATACTTGCACACGCATATTTGTTGCAGCTCTATTTCCAATAGCAAAAACATGGAACTAACCATGCTGCCCATCGAAGCTAGACTGGATTTAAAAAATGTGGTCTATATACACAATGGAATATTATGCGGCCCTAAAGAAGAACAAACATATAGACTTCGTAGCAACTTGGATGAATTTAGAATCAATCATACTCAGTGATTTATCACAGAAACGAAGAACAGAGTACCATATGTTCTCATTTATAAGCGGACCTTGAACAATTATAATACTATAAGAAAGTGATTGGCAGTAGTGGGAAAGTGTCAGGGGAGGGGGTGGGATTGGCAGTTGAGAGAAACTTTGAGGGGAGGGAGGGGCGCGTCTCATCAACAAGGGTACCCGCATAATCAATGTTTGTATACCTAACCCTGAATTGTACCCCACATCTTTATAATAATAAATTAAAAAAAAGATGACTGGCCGTGTTTACATGGAACGCCTTGGTAATTCTGCATGACTTGTTATGCCATAACCTCTGGGCCCCACATCATGAGCCCAGGGTTGGGCGCAGCACTGCAGTTCATAATTCAGATGCGTAATCTGATGCCAGTGTTAATAGCCTGCCATTAAAAAGAGTCATCATAACAGCTCCGAAGCTATTTTAGCACTGATCCTTACCCTAGTAGTCACAGCCAATCACACCCAAGTGGTTCTCAGGGAAAAGTAAATTAAAAGCTGGAAGGCTCTCCATTTGTTTCAATCTCGCGATGATCTAAGACGAAGCTTCTTCTTGGAAATCTGGTGGGTAAAGCCACAGGCGTTCTCCTTTCCCTAGGTAATAATATAGCTTCTGGGCAACAGGCAGTGCACTTTCTCCTTCAAGCCTCCTGGCCAAGATGGACCCTAAGAAATGAGGAAAGGCAGAGGGAGGGGAAGAGGGAGAAGGATGAGCAAGGGAGGGAGAGGAAGGAAAAAGGAAGAGGGGAAGAAGGGAGGGAGAGGAGAGAGGGAAGGAGAGGAGAGGGAGAAGGGAGAGGAGAGAGGGAGGGGGGAGGAAATAGGGAGAGAGAGAGAGGGAGAGGGAGGGAGAGGAGAGAGAGGAGGAGGGACAGGGAGGGAGAAGAGGGAGGGGGAGGACAAAGGGGAGGAGAAAGAGGGGAAGCAGTGTGGGAAAAGGAGAGGGAGAGAAAGGGTTTCAAACTCCCCTCGATGCTAACAGAATGACTCTCTGCCCGTTTTTCGTTGAACCAATAATTTATTTACAAAAGAATTTTCAGGCTAAGTACAGTTATGCACCAGTTTCAGTTAAAAAACCAACCAAACATACTATGGCGGTCCCTTAAGATTGTAATGGAGTTGAAAAATTCCTATTGGCTGGTCGTGGTGGCTCAGCCTGTAGTCCCAGCACTTGGGAAGGCCGAGGTGAGAGGATTGCCTGAGCAACTTGGTGAGACCTCCTCTCTGCAATAAATCACAAAAACTAGCCAGGCATGGTGGCGTGCATCTGTAGTTCCAGCTACTTGGAAGGCTGAGGTGGATGGATCGCTGGAGCCCTGCAGGTCGAGGTTGCGGTGACTGGAGGCATGCCACTTCACTCCAGCCTGGGCGGTGGAGTCAGACTCCAACTCAAAAACAAAAAAAGAAAAATTCCTATTGCCTAGTCACATCTTGATGGTCCTGACCTCGTGTAGGCTTAGACTAATGTGTGTTTACAACTTAGTTTTTTTTTTGAGTTGGAGTCTCACTCTGTCACCCAGACTGGAGTGCAGTGGTCGCTCCCGGCCA
>NW_007086943.1:124086-127766 GCF_000164805.1 Carlito syrichta
CACCTCAGCCTCCCAAAGGCGCGGGATTACAGGCTGAGCCACCGAACCCGGCTGCAACTTAGTTTTTAATTGACAAAAAACTTTTAGAAATAAAAAAATGCTGGCATGGTGGCTCATGCCTGTAATCCCAGCACTTTGGAAGATGGTGGTGAGAGAATTGCCTAAGCCCAGGGTCTCCCAGAGGAGACCTCGTCTCTACATCAAATAAAAAAAATTAGCTGGGTGTGGTGGTGCATGCCTGTGGTTCCAGATTCTTGCAAGGCTGAGGTGGAAGGATTACCTGAACCCAGCAGTTCGAGGCTGGGTGACCGTGAGCGTGCCACTGTACTCCAGGCTGGACGACAGAGTGAGACTCTGACTCAAAAAAAAGAGTAAAAAAAATAAAATAAAATATTTTTAAATAGACAAAAGCTTATAGAATAAATATCTAAAGAAAGAAAAAAATTTTGTACAACTGTGCAATGTATTTATGTTTTAAGTTGAGTGTACTACAAAGGTCAAAAAGTTTAAAAAATTAAAAAGTTGATAAAGTAAAAAACTTACAGTAAGCGAATTTATTATTAAAGAGAAGAAAATATTTAAAAAATGAATTTGGTGTAGCTAAGTGTGCAGTGTTTCTAGAGTCTACGGTACTGTTCAGTGATGTTCTTGCCTTCACATTCACTCACCACCCACTCACTGGCTCACCCAGAGCAACTTCTAGTCTTGCAAACTTTATTCACACCCTATTCAGGTGAACCATTAAAAAAAAATCTTTCAGCCGGGCTCAGCCTGTAATCCTGCGCCTTGGGAGGCTGAGGTGAGTGGATTGCCTGAGCCTGCGGGTTCGAGACCCGCCTAGGCAACTTGGCGCAACCTCATCTCTACAATAAATCAAAAAATGAGCCGGGCGTGGTAGCGCGTGCCTGTAGTTCCAGCTACTTGGAAGGCTGAGGCAGAGGGATCGCCGGAGCCCACAGGTCGAGGCTGCGGTGGCCAGGAGCAGCCACTGCACTCCATTCTAGGCAACAGAGTGAGACTCCAACTCAAAAAAAAAAATCTTTTATATCCCTACTATGCTTTTCTAATGTTTAGTTATGTTTAGACACACAAATAATTACCATTGTGCTCCAATTGCCTACAATATTCAGTTGTCACATACTACATAGGTGTGTAGCCTAGGAGCAATAGGCTATACCATGTAGCCTGGGTGTGTTATAAGCTAGACCAGCTAAGTTTGTGTAAGTTCACTCCACGATGTTTGTACAATGACGCAGAACAAAGCTCTATCATTAAGTGATACGTGACTGTATACATCATCTCTCTTTCTCTCTCTATCATCTGTCTGTCTGTCTATCTATCTACCATCTATCATCGCTTTCTTTTCCCTTTACAATGTATGGTGTTGCAGAAGAAACAATAGCTCAGCTTCACAGAAGACCAGAGACGTTCATACCTGCGATGTGGAGGTCAGTGACAAACACAAAGATGACTCATCTCTTCCCAGAGAATATTTTTCATGCAGGACTCTCCAGGCTGCTTGGTATTGTCAGTCTTTTTGCTGATGTAAAGTGTCTCTGAATATTATGCCACACTTAATACCAGCCTTTAGTGTTAGGATCCCTCCATCCCACATCTGGGGTATGGTCCCCCACATCTCAGAGGAAAGGAATTATTGTTCCCATCTTGACTGACTCATTCAACAGGAGTAAGTACTGGACCATGAGACCACATGTCTTAGTCTGTTCGGGTTGTTATTACAAAATACTGTAGACTGTAATTCATAAACAACAGAAATGTGTTGCTCACAGTTCTGGAGGCTAGGAAGTCCAAGACCAAGGTGTTGCCAGATTTGATGTCTGGTGAGACTTTCTCCTCCACAGATGGTATGCTGTGGCTGTGTCCTCACATGTCAGAGCGGGCAAGGGAGTTCACACAAGACTCATTTTTTTTTTGCTTTTTTTTTTTAGTTGAAGTCTCACTCTGTCACTCAGGCTGGAGTCGGTGACATGATCAGGGATCACTGCAGCCTCAAACTCCCAGGTTCAGGTGATCCTTCTGCATCAGGCTCCTAAGTAGTTGGGGTTACAGGTGTGCACCACCATGCCCCACTGATTTTGTTGATTTTTTTATAGAGATGAATTATGGCTATGTTGCCTAGGCTGGTCTTGAACTCCCGGGCTCAAGTGATCCTCTTGCCTCTTGAAGTACTGGGATTATAGGTGTGAGCCACCACGCCCAGCCTCAAACATTCTATAAGGCATTAATCTGGTTTATGAGGGTGGAGACCTCATGACTTAATCTTCAGAGGCCCCCACCTCTTAACACTAACACATTGTGTACACATTTAGGGGAAAACCAACAGTCAGACCATAACACCATGGTCCCTCAGTTGGTGAATAAATTAAGGTGTAGCCATATAATAAAATAGTATTCAGCAATAAAAGGAATGAATGATTGTACAGGGAACAACATGGATGAATCTCAAAATAACTATGCTGAGTAAAAAAAGAATACGTATGGTATGATTCAACTTCTTCTTCTTTTTTTTTTTTGAGTTGGAGTCTCACTCTCTCGCTCAGACTGGAGTGCGGTGGCCGCTCCCAGCCACCACAACCTCGGTGATCCTTCTGCCTCAGTCCTCCAAGTAGCTGGAACTACAGGCATGCCCTACCATGCCTGGCTAATTTTTGATTTATTGTAGAGATGAGGTCTTGCCAAGTTGCCCAGGCGGGTCTCGAACCCGCGGGCTCAGACAATCCACTCACCTCAGCCTCTCAAAGTGCTGGGATTACAGGCTGAGCCACTGAGCCCGGGCTTCTTTTTTTTTCTAATTGAGGATCAAGTTCCTTGCTCACCTGTTCACATGTATTTGTTATATTAATAGATAGATAGCATTAGGGCACACTGCCAGCGAGGCCACCAGAATCTTCAGGCCGGCTGTGGGTATGGGGTGTCTGGTATACGATCCAATGCTGCATGAAAGATGCAAAGAATTGCATAGAAGTTAGATGAGAAAATATAGTTTATTTAAAAAGTAAATTAGAGAGAGAGAGAGAGAGAGAGAGAGGAGATTCACCTCCACAAGGCAGGGAAGGGGGACAAAACCAGGAAGCAGGGCAACAGCCATAACTCAAAGAGCACATGGCCACACCAGAATCTAGTAAGGCAACGGCCTGATTCAACTTCTATAAAATTTTAGGCAATGAAAACTCACCTATAGTGACATCAGTGACTGCTTAGGGTTGGCAGGGTCATGTGAATGAGAAAAATTTTGAGGGTGATGGATATACATGTTGGTTATCTTGATTGTGGTGTTGGTTACATAAGTGTGTACATATGCCCATGCTTATCAAATTGTAGACCTTAAATATGTACTGTTTATTGTCTACCAATTACAGCTTAATAAAGATGGACAGAGGAAAAGAATATCTAAACTAGTGCAATTTGCAATAATTAAAAAAAAAGTAGAATACGTCACAAATGTGCATGTCATTGTTGCGTAGGGGCCATGCTAATCTTCTCTGTTTCACTCCAATTTTAGTACATGTGCTGCTGAAGTGAGCACTGCAATAAATTTTTTTTTTTTTTGAGTTGGAGTCTCACTCTGTTGCCCAGACTGGAGTGCAGTGGCCTCTCCTAGCCACCGCAGCCTCGACCTGCTGGGCTCTGACGATCCTTCCGCCTCAGCCTTCCAAGTA
>NW_007086943.1:127786-129436 GCF_000164805.1 Carlito syrichta
GTCTCTACAATAAATTAAAAAATTAGCCAGGCATGGTGGTGCGTGCCTGTGGTTCCAGCTACTTGGGAGGCTGAGCCAGAAGGATCATCTGAGCCCAGCAGGTTGAGGTTGTGGTGGCCGTGAGTGTGCCACTGCACTCTAACCTGGGCAACAGAGTGAGATTCCTACTCAAAAACAAACAAAAAAAAACCCCCAAAACTGTTGAACTTAAAGATATTACCAAATATATAAAAAGACAGTGTTCCAAATTTGCTAATGTTTTCTGACATGGAGTTGATTTCAGAGATACATTTCTGGACAGATATTTTTGAAAACTCTGGACAGCAGTGAGACCCCAACTTAAGAAAAAAAATGAACAGAATATATGAGTCAATGAGAAATGAAAACAAATGTAAAATCAGATGCCTCATGGTTAAAGGATATTCCACAATTGAGTACACCAATAACTACTTTTAAAATAAATTTTAGGTAGAGAATTTGAAAAATAGATGCTTGGAACTGTTTCTATTATTATGTGACTTTGCTACTGAAAATGATGTGTCACTTTTTAAAAATTTCATATTTTCCCACTTCAAAACTTGAAAGCAGAAATTTCTAACTTACTCAAAATGTTCCAAATTAAATTTTCAGGTTTTCAAGCCATTTATTAAACTTATCAAAATGGAACACCCTCTGATTAGTTTGCAAGAATAACTGATTAGTATCAGACAGGATTTAACTTTGCAAGCTGAAGTTCAACAACTTTTGTGTTGTTGGTGAAATAGATTAATTAATAAGTATTTGCAATTTGATAAACACAGTTAATAATATCTTTCTTCTATTTGACTGGATTCATCTTTGTGTGATACCTTTTGCAGTTAAGGTACTCATTAAAACCAAGTAGGCAGGGCTCGGTGGCTTAGCCTGTAATCCCAGAGCTTTGGGAGGCCGAGGTGAGTGGATTGTCTGAGCCCATGGGTTCAAGACCCGCCTGGGCAACTTGGCAAGACCTTCATCTCTACAATAAATCAAAAACCAGCCAGGCATGGTAGCGTGTGCTTGCAATTCTGGCTACTTGGAAGGCTGAGGTGGAAGGATTGCTAGAGCCCAGCAGGTTGAGGCTGCGGTGGCCGGGAGTGGACACTGCCCTCTAATCTGGGTGACAGAGTGAGACTCCAACTCAAAAATAAATAAATAAATAAATAAAGTCACATAAAAATATGTAGACTTTTCCCATTCAAATTTAATATATTCCAAAGCATTAGAATGACAGCATCAGGAAATTTTTGGTTGCAAACAACAGAAATTCAACTCAAACAAAAAAATGGTAGTTTCCTGTAAGGACCGGGGGGTCATTCTTCCAGAAAGGAAGAATGGAGCCCTTGAAGTGGCAGAAGGGGAGCTGGTCTGGGGTTGACAGACACTGGGGGCTGAAGTCTGGCCAGGACTGATTCTATCTTGCACTGCAGCATTCTTCAGTGGTGTGGTTTCACACTTTTAAAGACAAAGATGGACTTTCTCCATTGAGAAAGGTAGCTGTAAGTCCCTCCAGAAGAATATCTTTCCAGATCTATTGGTTCAAAAACTCCCGAGGAAGAGTTCTGATTTGAAGAGTTTGGGTCACCCTCTATCCCTCAATAAGTCATTGTGGCCAAGGAGATGGTGCCCTGC
>NW_007086943.1:129456-141347 GCF_000164805.1 Carlito syrichta
CAGGTCGAGGCTGCAGTGGCTGGGAGCAGTCACTGCACTCCAGTCTGGGTGACAGAGTGAGACTCCAACTCAAAAAAAAAAAAAAAAAAAGGAAAAGAAAAAAAACAAGTAAAGAAACAGGGCTGGGTATGGTGGCTCACACGTATGTTCCCAGCACTTTGGAATGCCAAGGCTCAACAGCTTGAGCCCAGGCATTTGAGACCAGCCTGGGCAACAGAGTGAGACCTCATTTCTACAAAAAAATTAAAACAAGCCAGGCGTGGTGGCTCATGCCTGTAATCCGAGTACTTTGGGAGGCTGAGGCAAGAGGATTGTTTGAGCCCAGGGTTTCGAGACCAGCCTGGGCAACTTGACGAGAACTCATCTTTATAATAAATCAAAAAATTAGCAGGGTATGGTAGCATGCACCTGTGGTTCCACCTACGTGGAAGGCTGAGGTGGAAGCATTGCCTAAGCCCGGCAGGTCAAGGTGGTGGCCGTGAGTGTGCCACTGCACTCCAGCCTGGGCGACAGAGTGACTCTAATTAAAAAAAAATCAAAACACTTAGCCGATCATGAGCATCTGTAGTCCCACAGAGTGAGACCTCAACTCAAACAACTAACCAAGTAATAAAATAAAATGAACTGAAAACCAGACCTTCAAATTGCTCAGTCATAAAGTATTAAACCCATATTTTAAAAAATTCTGCAACATTTAAAATCACATTGCTCTCTCTAAAATATTAATGTAATACATACATGTATAATACAGAGTATATATTATATATAAACATAATGTTACTATTCTTAGTGAAGATGAAAAAAATTTTTGGTATCATTCTTAATAAAATAAAATAAAGCATTATATTTGAAAACCGGAATGCACTAATAGGGATATAAGATAAAAAATGCAGTAACTTCTACTCCAGGGATGTTTCTGAAGGTGCTCTAATTCTCCAGACACTTTCCCTGCACCCAGGGTGCTACCCTCTCCCCACAACTAGTGATTATGACTCTTGAGAACTGGCTTGCCCCAGTCTTGTTCTAAAGATAGTTATGAGGTTTGTAATATACAAGTTTAGTGAACTATCTTGGTTCTGCTGGAATAATCCCAGGTCTATAGAATCTCTAAAGCCATCAGTAATCACATTTGGAGGCTGTGTTAGAAGATGTGGTTATGATACAGCGTAATAAAATGACCTCCAGAGACAGAGTAACACTCAAGATGACTGTAAATTATTAATCAAGTCCATGTGGACTGGGAAGCACAAGTCCCAGGAGCAGCTGACCAAGCATGTTTTATTACAGAAGATAGTACCAGAGTTGACCTTGAGCTATAACTGAAGCCATCAAAAACCTACTATAGGCTGATTCAGGAAGCCCACAGTGATTTAGGGGATTATTCTGTCAACCAACAAGAAGAATCTAAAACTTATGAAAGTGAGAGGCCAGAGTAGAAACACTGTGATGCACTTGGATTGTTTTTCAACCTTGGCTGTACCTTCAGGTTACCTGTGGCACTAGTATTTAAACAGAAAACTCCTCAAGATATTCCAGTATGCAGCCATGGTTGAGAACCACGTTTACAACCATAATTATCATTTCATCTGTTTGACTTCTACTTCTAGACATGATAGGGAAATTGGCACCAGCTTGCCCTTCTGCAGAAAAGAACTATAAAAAGGGACAGAGGCTGGGCATGGCGGCTTATGCCTGTAATCTCAGCACTTTGGGAGGCCAAGGCAAGAGGATTTCTTGAACCTAGAAGTTCAAGACCAGCATGGGCAACATAGCAAAACCTTGCCTCTAAAAAAAAATTTAAAAAATCAGCTTGGTGCAGTGGTACATACCTGTAGCTTCAGCTACTCAGGAGGTTGAGCCTAGGAAGTCGAGTCTGTGGTGAGTTGTGATTGTGCAACTGCACTCCAGTCTGGGCAGCAGAGTGAGACCCCAACTTAAGAAAAAAAAATGGACAGAATATATGTGTCAACTATTTCCAGGCATTGAATCACAGGCAGTGTCAGACTGGGGCACTGAGATATGGAAAATACACACGAAGAGTCCCACAAATGTCTGACTTTCTGTCTGTTGTAGCACAGGAGGTCGAATCCAAGCTGGGCAGTGACTTTACTGAGATGAGGAGGCAGAGTTTGGGGCCTGAGGCTGCCAAAGCAGCTGAAGTTTGCACAACAGGGTACCAGAGAAGAAGGGAGCTATGCGAGACAATGAGGAAAGAAGTTTGTGTGGGGAGATGGTGTTCAAATTCTTAGCTAAGGACTAGACTGTCATTGTGCAAGGCAGTTCTCCACAAGGCCTGTGTGGGGCTGAGAGCTAAACAGTAATACAAGAATGTGTCCATTCCTGGGAGACGCTGGAATTCTGCCTTGCCTGAATGGAGACACCTTGGGCATTCAGCTGAGACCCAGAAGGGCTATGCCTTGGGAGTAAGATTTTTTTACTTATTAATAGAGTAATGGCAATATCTCAGGAGTAAGTCGTAAACCAAAATGGATTCCTTCCAAACAATGACTAATACTAACCTATCCTGATCAAAAGGACATAACAGCAATTTAAATGCCTGCCAGAACAAAACTCAATATCTTATAAGGGAAGATGACATAAGCCAAACTCCTTATAACATATCATTTACAATGTCTACTGTATAATAAAAAATCAGTAGACATGAATAAGAAGCAGAAACATGTGACCCATGATCAAGAAAAAAAGCAGTCAATAATGATAGACTCCAGACTGATCTAGATGTTGAACTTAGCAGACAAGGACTTTGAGTAGCTAGTATAAAAATGTCCAAAGACTTAAAGGACAAGATGGCTCTAATAAGTGATCATATAAGGAATTTCAATAGAGAAACGGGACTATAAAAAAGAACCAAATGGAAAGGCAAGAACTAAGAGATACACTATGTAAAAGGAAACTCTCACTACTTTTAACAGCTGACAGCAGAAGAAAGGGTCAGTGATTCTGAAATAGATCAGAGTTGAAGAAGAAAGAGAAAAAAAGAAAAATGAGCAGAGCTTTTGTGATCTGTAGAGCAATTTCAAGTAGTCTAAAATAAATGCAATTAGAATCCCAGTAGAAGAGAAGAAAGAGAATGGCAGAAAAATTGTTAGAAATAATTGCCCTGATCCCTCAAAACTATTTTTTTTAAAGACAGAGTCTCATCTGGTATCCAGGCTGGAGTGGGGTGGTGCGATCATAGCTCACTGCCGCCTCCACCTCCTGGCTCAAGCAATACTCCTGTCCCAACCATCTGAATATCTGGGACTACAGGCGCATGCTACCATGCTTAGCTAACTTTTAAATTTTTTTGTAGAAATGGGGTCTCACTATGTTGCCCAGGCTGGTCTCAAACTGCTGGCCTCAAGTGATCTCTTGCCTCAGCCTTCCAAAGTGCTGAGATTACAGATGTGAGTCACCACGCCTGGCTACTCCCTCAAACATAATGATAAACATCAATCTACAGATACAAGAATCTCAGAGAACCCCAATCAAGAGAAAAAAGAGAATGACATTGGCATATCATAGTCAAACTTTTAAACACAAATTCAACAGCTGCAGAATCACAGTTGTTAACATCAACAGCATCAGTCACAACAGAGAAGGACACACAAGAGTCCAGCTTTTCCGGTGCTAACAACCACCCAGGTCCATTAAATCAAAATTGCCTGGGGGTTGGATGATTAATAGGCAAGCAGATCATTCTCACTATGAAGTGAGGGAAGTGAGGGAAGTGATTGTCTTGGAAAATAAGAAAGGTAGTATTTTCTCCCTGTGATACATATAACAGTATTCTGTTAACACAAATGGTATTTGCTTTGTTTTTTAATGTTTCGGAACTGGATATGGCTGAAAGACAAGAGGACTGATACAGCAGAAACATTACTTAGTGACATCTGCAAAGTGACAATGATTATTTTTATTTTTATTTTTAAAATTTTATTATTACTATTATTTTTTGAGTTGGAGTCTCACCCTGTTGCCCAGACTGGAGTGCGGTGGCACGCTCCCAGCCACCGCAGCCTCGACCTGCTGGGCTCAGGCGATCCTTCCGCCTCAGCCTTCCAAGTGGCCGGAACTACAGGCGCGCGTTACCAGCCTGGCTAATTTTTTGATTTATTGTAGAGATGAGGTCTCGCCAAGTTGCCCAGGTGGGTCTCGAACCCGAGGGCTCAGACAATTCACTCACCTCAACCTCCCAAAGCATGGGATTATAGGCTGAGTCCCCGAGCCCGGCTAGTGACAATTATTTAGTCATAATTTATGAAAACCCAATATGCTAAAAATCAACACTCTGCAGATGGAATGTTTTAAATCATGCTTCTTATCTCATAAATATAAGTAAGCATTTTATTATTTTTTACATAAAAATTTTTTTGTAGAGATGACATCTCCCTATATTGCTCAGGTTGGTCTTGAACTCCCAGACTCAAGTAATCCTCCTGCCTTGGTCTCTCAAAGTGGTGGGATTACACGTGGGTGTGCTCAGCCTGGTAAGCATTTTTAACAGTGTGTAGAAGAAGCTCTTCCTTTTGTCCAAGTGGAGAGAGGCCTATGACACTATGAGTTTGTGATCAACTGCACAGCATAACAAGGGCTTATCACCCTGATGTTATTTATGTAAATCTGTAGTTGCCAGACTATAATTACTAAGAAATGACTCCTTTAAAAATATAATCAGATTGTGTTAACACTCCATCAAGTCTGCCCAGTATGGGCACATACATTTCAGCAAGGGCTAGAGTACTCTTTCAACTCTCCAAAGGGAATTACTAAGCCGTGTCTGTCTGGGAAGGTAATGGCAGGCAGTAGAAAGATGATCATTAACGGACTATTGAAGCTCTTATTACAACCAACCATGACGTCACTCTCCTCAGTCTATTTCTGCATTCACTGCATTTCATGGGTTTTTTTTTTAGCTTTGGAGTAATCTGCTTGTAATTGCGAAGGTTGTCTGGGTTTCAAGTATCAGAAACCAACTCTAATTGTTCTGAGTGAAAAGGGAATTTACTGGAAGGAGGCCCAGGCATTTCAGGGCATTTGGACAACTGTACTTTGCAAAGGGCAAGACCCAGGAAGGCACTAGAGACCTGAACAATTGCGGGCCTTTACTCCAATGTGCTGCCATTAATGTGACTTGTATTGACAATAGCCAGTCTCTTTCTCTCTGTCTCTCACTTCAAAACCCTGGCTGTCTGTGTGAGAGAATGTGACATGCTTACCCTGGGTCACTGGTCCTCTCACGGACCTGTCTGCCCTGGGGTCACAGGGTCACACGGCTGCAGCCTGGTAGTTGAGGCGGCTGGGAGGTGACACGCATTCTTACTTCATTCTCTCTTCCTCGGACGCTGTTCACACGATGAGTTCAGCCCAATTTCCAGTCCTGACTTCTAGTCTTTGCCTGCCTTCTGAGTTTGGGCACCCTCTCTGCAGCCCCCAGCGTCACACTTCCATCTGGATGTTCTACCTTTATTCGAGACTCAGTTTCTCTCTGCTGCATCTCTCCCTCACCTCCACCATATTGTGCCTCTTCTCTGCAGTGGTTACCAAGGATACTAAGACGGCAAAATGCCCCTACTTACGGTCTAGTGGTAGAGACAGACAAGTCAGAGGGAGGAGGGACTGGTTCTTGCCGGAGCCTTTGGGGTAAACCTGAAGGGGAGAGAGAAATTCCTCTGATAGGGAGAAGGAAGGTTTCCTTGAGCAGAGGCCCTGGGTAGATAAGGCCATCACAGAGAGGACACCTGTTAGGAGGTGGCTGAGGGAAAGCTGGGAGGGCAGGTGGGAGCCCAGGCACAGCAGGGAGGTAGGCACAGTGATAGGGTGACCAGGGGATGGTATGGCTGGGAGCTTGGGGACAATAAGGTTCCAGCTGGGATCATGTTGTGGCTGAGTAGTTGAAAGGGAGTAGGCCAGACACAGTGGCTCATGCTTGTAATCCCACCACTTTGGGAGACCAAGGTGGGAGGATCGCTTGAGTCCAGGAGTTTGAGACCAGCCTAAGCAATATACCAAGATTTTGTCTCTGAAAAAAATTAAAAAAAAAAATAGCTAGGCATGGCTGTGTGTGCCTGTAGTCCCAGCTACCTGGGAGGTCAAGGTGGGAGGATTGCCTGAACCCAGGAGGTGGCGACTGTGGTGAGCTGTGATCATGTCACTGCACTCCAGCCTGGGCAACAGAGTGAGATCCGGCCTCAAAACCCACCACTCCCTCCCCCACAAAACCCCAGAAAAACTAAAAACTAAAACAACAACAACAAGAAAAGCAGGGAGGAGTACTGGGCAAGCAGTGTGTGCAGAGGCAGGTGTCCATGAAGCCCCTTGTGTGATCCGCCCTTGAACGCAAGTTCAGCGTTCTTCACAGACAGACTTCCCACAAGCAGTCAAGTTTCTGTCCTGACAGCTGCATCATTTCTGTCCCTCTTTTCTCTGACCCAGCCCTTTGGACTGCTTGTGTGGAATCAGAGTTTGATTACTTTAAAGCATGTTTTTCCAGTCTAAATATAGTACATACTCATTGTAGAAAATCTGAAAACGAAGGTCCCTCTAAGTCACCCTTGATCTCACAATGCAGATGCTGCAGGTACCCGGTGTCTCCCACTTCTCCTGTGCTTGCAATGTCTTTCATCAGTGTGACAGCCGTGCCACATGCATGATGCTGTATCACACCTCTGGAATACCTGGTTCCTGGACGACATTGCAGGTTCCTTTGCAGCGTTGGGGTAACCTTTGCCCGCTGTCAAAGCACCCTGGAGTCTGGTGGCATTTCCCCTCTCTGGGTCCTGCTCTGAGGTCTCCTGGCTGTGCCTCTCACTCTGAGCCTGGGCTCCCAGGAACTCCACATGGGCTCCCTTGGTTCCTCAGCCTCCGCCAGCCACCTCCTCTGCCAGGCTTCCTCATGCCCTGTCATAGTCCAGGACTCCCTTCTCAATGTTTGTCCCTGGTACTGTGGACGCCCCTTGGGGCTCTGCCTGGCCTCTGTCTCTGAGGACATCCTGCCTTTTCTCCTGGGCTCCCCTGTGTCCACCAGGAGTTGAGCTTCCTCTCTGTGTGGCCCTGACCTGGCTGGGCATCTGGGACAAGCTCTGTGCTCCTCTACCCTGAGTCCTTCCTGCTGCCTGGCGGGCACTCTTTTGCTGTGTGGCTGCCTGTGTCCCCTGGATGCACTCACCCGTCCCCACCTCAGGGCCTCTCCACAGTGCCCTCTGCTTGGAAAACCCTTTCACAAGCTCTTTGCGTGACTCTCACCTTCCCCACACCCCCATCTCATAGAGATGCCACATTTCAGGAGGTCCCCTGGCCGCGCTGTTCCCTTACCCCAGCAGTCACCAGGCTGTCTGTCCATCACAAGATGTGCTGCTTGTTTATTATCTGCCCCTCACTGGAATACAAGCCCCTGACCTGGGCACCCAGTTTGCAGTGAACACTGAAGGGGAACATCCACGGTCCTGCAGCCCCACCTGAGTCAACTCGCAGCCTCTCCAGTCATGAACGCTGTCTGCTAGCACATTTTTTCCTTCTTTATTCCTTTGCCAGCTCACCCTCATGCTCATCAAGTTCCTCTCCTTCCCTGCAGTGACTCCTAGAGCACCTGGGCTTGGGGCTAAGGTCTCCCACCTCATTTCTATGATGCGCCCCTCTACTCCAAGGCCATGAGCTCCCTGAAGTCCTGGTCTGGTCCCAGTCTCCCTTGGCCTGGTATTGCTCTCCCTCACTCTCTGAAGCCTCCCTCCCGTCAGCCAGAGCTACCCTCGCCACTCTGGGCAGGCACCTTGGTCCTCTCTGCCTCCTTTTACCCTGTGTTAGAGAAAACAGAACCTGGGGACCCCAAACACTGTCTTGGGAACTGAGTCACACACACAAAACTGCCTCCTTGTGGTTCCCAGACTGATGGCTGCCACGATGGAGGGCTGCTTGTCTTTCCAGATGGCCTCCTGCACAAATTGCTTGCAAGGAAATTCCTTGTGAGTCCCCAGATTGGTCAGAGTACACATACCCCCGACACAGCCCTGAAGAGTTCTGCTGGGTCTTTCTCCCCTCCAGCTTTCCACGTGTTTACTTTATCTTATGTGAAATGTGCTTTTACCAAGACTAGGAGAGGAACACACACACACACACACACACACACACACACACACACACAATATATATATTTTTTGAGTTGGAGTCTCACTCTTTAGCCCAGGCTGAGTGCAGTGGCATGATCATGGCCACCACAGCCTCGATCTGTTGGGCTCAGGGAATCCTTCTGCCTCAGCCTTCCAAGTAGCTGGGACTACAGGTTCGCACCACCACACCCAGATAATTTGTTGATTTACTGTATAGATGAGGTATCGCTAGGCTGCCCAGGTTAGTCTCGAACCTCTGGACTCAGGCAATCCTCTCGCCTCCGCCTTCACTTCCAAAATGCTGGGATTACAGGCATGAGCCACCACGTCTGGTGGAACACGTAATTGACTGTTCCCTACTCCCCTCCTTCACATGGCAAATGTAAATTCACCAAGCACTACTCAGGACGGTCACAGGATGCAACCTTTTACCTGCCCTCCACCCATTTTTTTTTTTCTTTTTCCTCCTGTCTTCCTGCCTTCTCTTTCTCTGTTTATAGGGTGACACACATTTGGTGACAGAGGGAGCACACCCCGTATATGGCGCTCAGCAAGGCGTTGGAGCCTGGAAAGGGATCCTGAGGGTGGCCAGCCGGGGTGTTCCCCTCCTCTCAGGTCCCACGCCTGGTCATACTGAGGCCGTGGAGGAAGCCTGTATATCACTTCTGGCAGCTCTACACAGTGAACGATGTTCATACCCTTTCTTGAGGCAGTCAGTCCCCCAGGCTGGTTCAGATCAGATCGGGCACATCTGGATCAGGTCCATGACCTTTAGTTACCTTTAGTTCATTGTAATACTAAAAATCCCACTCCTAGAGAGAAATCACAGCCCTTCTGTGCACATGTGACATCTGTATAAGCGTGTTCTCACTCTGCCCCTGAGCACTTGAAACCCTCGCTTTCAGCTTAGCCTGGCACTCTGCCTGGTATAAAATGCTGTGTAACCTGTGTGCCTTTTCCAGTTTTGGGAGTTTTTTCCTGTCCAGCCTGCTGCTCCTGGACCATTTTTCCTGTATGTAAGATGCTGAATAAAGCCCATGTCTCCTCGGTTGTCTCTGGGTCATTTCTTCAGCCTCTTGGACATAGTGCCTTCCCTTTGGGGGCCTTTGGGAGGGGTCCAGCTACTCTATATCTATCTATCTATATCTATGTGTGCCTGATTTACTTAATTATGTATTTATGTCAGAGTCTCATTTATTTAATTATTTACATCGGAGTCTCACTCTGTCGCCTAGGTTGGAGTGCAGTGACATGATCATGGCTACCGCAGCCTCCATCTGCTGGGCTCAGGCGATCCTTCTGCCTCAGCCTCCCAAGCAGCTAGGGTTACAGGCCCCTGTCACCACTCCCAGCTACACCTTCAAGTATTTAAATATAGAAGCCACCCAAAACCCATGGTGGAAAAAGACTGCCATTATTTGTATTTCATTTTCCTGGGCTTGTCCTAATACCTTGACAAAATAAATCTTTGACTCCATTGAGAAATTGCCTAAGTCACTTTTTTGGTTGATACCTATAACCCTCAACCCCACCCCGCCCTCCCCTGCCTCAGTTCCCATGTGGTCACCTACCTGGAAGCTTCTAGAAGTGCAGGAGCTTGGGCGCCTCCAGTCCTACTGGCCAGGCCCTGCGATGTCACAAGCACCCAGGACCTTCCCTAGTCTTCTTCCTTGGGCCCTCGGTTCCGGAGAGTGAGGTTCTGCTCACCCTAACCCCCACAGCGCCCCTTGTGGGGAGGCTGCAAGTGTGACTGCCTCCCGGCCTCCAGCCTCCTCACCAGTCTCTCCCCCTCCAGGGAGGCCTGCCTGTGCCTCTCCACGGCTCTTCAGGCCAGGCTCAAGCCACAGGTCTTGGGGAAGCCCTCCCTCCCTGCATGCGATGGCTAGTATTGGGTGTCCCCTTGACTGGATAGAGGGATGCATTGTGTCTGGGCGTCTCTGAGGGTGTGTCCAGAGGAGACTGACATGCAGGGCCGGTGGCCTGGAAGAGGAAGACACACCTCAAACCATCAGCTGCCCCGAGGCAGAAACAAAGCAGGAAGTGGGAGGAGCCTGCCAAGCTTCCTGGGCTCTGTCTTCCCTGGTGGACGCTTGGCTTCCTCTCCTGCTACCCTTGGATCCCAGACTCCATTGTTCAACCTTTGCACTCTGGGACTTGCACTAACCAGCTTCTGGGGCTCTCAGTCCTTTGGTTTCAGAGGGCTGCAGTGTCAGCCTCCTTGGTACTGAGGATTTCAGACTTGGCCTGAGCTGCCTATCAGCTTTTCCCACTGATCAGCTTGCCGATGGCCTATGTGGGACTTCGCCTTGTCATAGTATGAACCGAACCTCCGTAATAAACCCCCTTTTATATAATGCATGTATCTTTGTGGTTCTGCCCCTCTGGAGAAGCCTCATACGCTGCCCAAGGAGTTCCCTGGCTACTTTCCTACCATCTGTGCCACCCCAACTCATTTGATGTGCTTTCCTGTTCCTACCACCTTGAGCTGGTGTCAACATCCTGTATCTCCAGCAGGACAAAGTGGCTAGAGTTGGGGGTGAAGTGGGGCGTCTGTGCAGAGTGCATGTTCCATAATATCTGGGCCAGAGAATCTTAGACCTGGTGAGGATTTTGAAGACCATGGAGTCCACCTCTTCCTATTGTAAAGAATGACTATACCAGGCTTAGAAAACACGTTGCTACTCACATTCCTTGGAGCTAGTTGATGGCGAATTCAGGGATAGAATCAGGGTGTTTTTTGGGAACACAAAGGAGAAAGTTTCATGATTGAAATTTTGTGAAATGATTGATTTGGCTGGGCTCGGTGACTCAGCCTGTAATCCCAGAACTTTAGGAGGCCAAGACGAATGGATTGCCTGAGTCTGTGGGTTCAAGACCAGCCCGGACGACTTAGCAAGACCTCGTCTCTACAATAAATAAAAAAATTAGCTGGGTGTGGTAATGCATGCCTGTAGTTCCAGCTACTTGGAAGGCTGAGGCTGGAGGATCACTGGAGCCCAGCAGGTCAATGCTGGGGTGGCTGTGAGTGTGCCACTGAACTCCAGCCTGAGCTACGGAGTGAGACACCAACTCAAAAAACAAAAAAAAAAAGAAATGATGTTGGCGCAAGTCTGTGCAATAAATATTCCATCTCACCTGCATCCACTTGCAGGAAAAGCTCACAAGTTAGCATGGGAGCTGATTCATGATCCTCCACAGAAAAATATAAAGTATATAATTGTGTTTTCATGGTAATAAAAATTTAAAAAGAATAAATGTTTCTCTTCTCTTTTTTTTCCCCCCAGTGATATCAGATGACTTGCACATGGCAATCTGTGTAAGGTACATATACCAGAAATTGAAACAATAGAGAGAAAAACATCACAGGAAGAGAGGGAGGGGTGAAAAAGGATTTTGACAACTCATCAAACAGTGCTAACTCTTATCTTTTTTTTTTTTTTGAGTTGGAGTCTCACTCTGTCGCCCAGACTGGAGTGCAATTGTTCACTCACAGCCACTGCAGCCTCGACCTACTGGGCTCAGGCGATCTTTCCACCTCAGCCTTCCAA
Source organism: Carlito syrichta (assembly GCF_000164805.1). Lineage (NCBI taxonomy): Eukaryota > Metazoa > Chordata > Mammalia > Primates > Tarsiidae > Carlito > Carlito syrichta. Next base: position 141,110 of record NW_007086943.1, read on the forward strand.
GTAGCTGGAATCGCAGGCATGAGCTACCATGTCCAGCTGATTTTTTGATTTATTGTAGAGATGAGATCTCACCATGTTGCTCAGGCTGGTCTCGAACTCCTGAGTTCAGGCAATCTTCTCATCTCTGCCTTCCAAAGTGCTCAGATTACAGGTGTGAGTCACTGTGCCCAGCTTGTTGTGTACTTTTTTTTTTTTTGAGTTGGAGTCTCACTCTGTCGCCCAGACTGGAGTGCAGTGG
>NW_007086943.1:141367-192783 GCF_000164805.1 Carlito syrichta
CCTTGAACTGCTGGGCTCCGGTGATCCTTCCACCTCAGCCTTCCAAGTAGCTGGAACTACAGGTGCATGCTACCATGCCCGGCTAATTTTTTGAGTTATTATAGAGATGAGGGCTCACCAAGTTGCCCAGGCGGGCCTCGAACCCGCAGGCTCAGGCAATCCACTTACCTCAGCCTCCCAAGGCGCAGGACTACAGGCTGAGCCACCGAGCCTGGCTGATGCATACTTCTTAATGCATTATATCATCAAGAGGTACATGCTGTCAGATTTGTATTTTTATCACTTGTATAAAGTGAAATTTGCTAAATTTCTTGTATGCCTTGGTTATTTTTGGATGAGTGCTAGACAGTCCATGTAAACATTCTTAGTAATAATTTGAGGATCTGTATGATGTTATCTTTCTTTTTTTTTTTTTTTTTGAGTCAGAGTCTCACTCTGTCGCCCAGACTGGAGTGCAGTGGCCGCTCCCGGCCACCGCAGCCTCGACCTGCTGGGCTCCGGCGATCCTTCCGCCTCAGCCTTCCGAGTAGCCAGAATTATAGGCATGTGCTACCATGCCCGGCTGAGTTTTTGATTTATTGTAGAGATGAGGTCTTGCCAAGTTGCCCAGGCGGGTCTCCAACCCGCGGGCTCAGGCAATCAACTCACCTCAGCCTCCGAAAGCACGGGATTACAGGCTGAGCCACTGAACCTGGCTGATGTCATCTTTCCTCAGAGAAGATGTACTTTTGCTTTTGGCAGATAGCTGGGTTAGGGACCTTCAAGGCCAAGATATGAAAGAGATGCAAAGCCAAGAGAAGGAAACCCAATATTGGGGGTAATTTTTTGTCAGAGATTGAAATAATCCATAGCTGGGCTTTAGTTTATTTTTACTTTTTGAGTTGGAGTCTCACTCTGTCGCTCAAGTTGGACAGCAGTGGCACTGCTGGGCTCAGGCGACCCTTCTGCCTCAGCCTTCCAAGTAGCATGCACCACCACACCTGGGTAACGTTTTGATTTATTGTAGAGATGAGGTCTCACCAAGTTGCCCAGGCTGGTCCCAAACCCGCGAACTCAGGCAATCCTCTCACCTCGACCTCCCAAAGTACTGGGATTATAGATGTGAGCCACCGTGCCTGGCCAAGAGCTTTAGTCTTTTAAGAGCTACTCTCTATTTTTGGTTCACTCTTCTAAGGGTTTAACACTTAGAGGCCCCAACCAAAAACCTAGGGTGTTTACAGGGACCCTTCCTCAGAAGTCTAAATTTTATTCCCCCAGTTCTTGAGGTGACCAAGAATTCTGTTTGGCTTCTTACTCTGGCAGTTACTGCTTTTACTTTCTGAATTGACAGTTGCCTCAAGGGGGAAAATGGCCCCAAGTGTAGTGTTGACTTCTCTTGATTTTGCCTCTCTTTCATAACTTGGTCCTGAAGATACAGCCTTGATAGACCTCTGATGCCTCTGATGCCTTCAAACCAATGTTATATTTTGTCCAGGTTTTCAAATTGTTCTTGGTAGGAATGTTGGTCCAAAATCAGCTCAGTTTTGTCAGTGGAACCTTTATGGCCATTTTAAAATTATTATTCACTACAGTAGGTAGCTTATGCAGAGTCAATTAGGATGAGAAATCCAAGGTGAGTTCATAAATGCAACTAGAAAAGTAATGGTGCATACAAAAACAGTCAAAATGGGCACATGTATGTATGAATAGAAGTAAACAGAACCTCCAAAACTTAAAATTCAAGTGAATTCCTTTTCAGGAATAGCAGGCTCATTTCAGCTATTGCCATCTAGTCGACAAATGTGTACAAATCAGTGGTTTTGTCTGGATACTAGACTCTAGTATAGACTCTAGAATCTAGTATCCAGACAAAAACATTGATTTGTATACATCATTGGTTGTTCTCTTATTTTAAATACTTTTCTCAAAAGGCAGAAAACCCAGTGTCTATATCAGTATTTTCTTCCTCTACAACTTTAGTAACACTGAGATAACTATATGTCAGGAGAGAAAAAAATACTCAAATATTTTTGTGTGTTCTTTTTTGAATTGCAGGGTCTCTATAGTATAATGAGTGTAAAAGTTTTTTTTTTTGAGTTGGAGTCTCACTCTGTCACCCAGGCTGGCGTGCCATGGCACACTCACAACCACCCCAGCATTGACTTGCTGGGTTCTGGTGATGCTTCTGCCTCAGCCTTCCAGGTACCTGGAACTACAGGTGTGTGCTACCATACCTGGCTAATTTTTTGATTTATTGTAAAGATGGGGTCTCACCTTGTTGCCCAGGCTGGCCACTAACCTGCAGGCAGGCAATCCATTTGCCTCAGCCTCCCAAAGTGCTGGGATTACAGGCTTAGCCACTGAGCCTGGACAAAAACTTAATTTGTATAAAAAAGTTTAATTTGTATTTATAGAATATAGAGTTAATTTGTATTTACACATGTTAGATTTTTCCAGAAAAAATCGTTTAACATACTTTGTCACATGGTATGACTACATCACAGAGAATGTGGTCATGAAGTGTACACATTCCTTTTAGTTTCCTTATCTGTTGTAGCTGATTGTCATCGATAATATTTTGCGTTAGTGATTCAGCATCACAGAATGAGACTTTTCCATTCAACATTCAGAGTCCTCCAGCACTCCTCTGACAGAATTTCCTGAGAATATACTTTTGTCACTAAGAGAAGAACTGAAGGTTGAGAGTATTCAAACCTCCCATCTAAAAAACTGACTGAAAAATCTCACTTATATTTTTGGAACAATTTATTTTTGTTTTCAGTTGAGAATACTAGGCAAACAACTTTCTTTACCAACATCTAGTGACTATTTTAATTTAGTACCAGAAACAGTAAGAACTCAGACTTTCTGTGTGCATATTTAATATGTATATTTGTCATTTTTTTTTAGTTGGAGTCTCACTCACCCAGGCTGGAGTGCAGTGGCACTCACGACCACCCCAGCATGGACCTGCTGGCCTCCGGTGATCCTTCCACCTCAGCCTTCCAAGGAGCTGGAACTATAGGTATGTGCTACCATGCTCGGCTAATTTTTTATTTGTTGTAGAGACAAAGTCTCGCCAAGTGGCCCAGGCTGGTCTTGAACCCTCAGGCTCAGGCAATCCACTCACCTCGGCCTCCCAAAGTGCTGGGATTACAGGTTGAGCCACCAAACCTGGCCTGCCATTTTTTAAATGATATATTTACAAAATGACTATGAAACAAAGTTGTGGATGAGACTTTCTTGCTGGTAAATTAGTAAATTCTACAGTTTTTAAAACTGCAGAAACTAAAGTATTTATCAGAATTATGTAATTTCAGAAAGTTTGGTCCCAAAGATTTCACCGGTAGCAGCGGCACACTCTGTCATTTGTATGATTTATATTCCCTCTGTTTTGATGCCCTGGGACCCTCTGGCTAGTACCTAAGTCTTATGGCTGTGTTTTCTGTGATGACGCAGGTCACGTACACTCCTTTTGTTACTCTTGCTCTGTAGATGAAATTGATTTCAATAGACTGAACTGTCTGTGGCCTCCTTCTCAGAATCTCAAGAAGGGCTCAGGGTTGAGCTGCCCCAGGGTCAGCCTAGCTGCTCTGCTTCCAGACACCACTGCTCTGACCTGATGGGAACCTCTTTGGCCCGTGAAAGTTAATGTGCTGACCAAAGCACCCTATTCCCAGGGATTGTTTGGTGCAGTCTTAAGCAAGTATCAGAATATTTTAACAGGTGGTTACACCATCTCTTAACATTGATTCTTCTATCAGTAAACTAACAGAAGCTGATGAAAGAACACTAGTGAAATACAGTATGTGTCTCTTCCTCACGTAGGCCCCGGGGAAGATCAGGTTTGTGGGTAATGCACATTGTGGGTAATTACAATGTGGGTAATGCACCATCAACATATATGCGAACAACGCAGAGAACATGCTCCCAGCCTATTCACATACAGAACGGCACCATGTCCACATAATTCCTCATCCTTCCTAAGGGCAGTTATTTACAGATACTCGTTTTAGATATCTAAACAGTATATGAATTTCACGAAAAGACTTTCTTTTTTTTTTTTGCCTCCAGATGGACATACTTCAAACTTGCAGCAGATGAAAACTCTCTCCTATTGTTAGTTTAGGTCTCTATGCTGGATGCTTGCTAAGGTCCCGGCTGTGCTTCTGATATGGTGTTTGTGCACACCCTGGGCATGTTTTGTTTTGCAGGAAAGTAAACTGAAGTGAAGTCCCAGCAGTGTGGGTTCTGTCCAGGCAGAGTTTGTTCAACCTTGTGTCTCTAAAGCCTAGGAGTAGAGGAATTTATTATCACTTATGTCAAATTCCAAACAGATGACAGAGGCACAAGTGATTTTTATCAATTTATATCCTCTCCTTTCTTTTCCCAGGCAGTAATTTAAAATGTAAACCAATTCTTGCTTAATTTGGAAGCTCTTGGAGAAGAGATTGCATATTTAAAAGTACTCTATTCTGCATTGACTACAATGTGGTACTTAAGAAATAATTTTAAAAGAAAACGATGTGAAATTTTCATTCAATAAGCTCAATGCCAGGATTGACCGGATCATACTATAAAGGCTGGTGAGACTTTCCCACCTTTTCAGATTCATTACAACTTTATGGTGCGTTATCAGTTCAGAAACTCAGAAGCTACCTTTTGTGAGAACTACATTTTCAACCAAGGCAAGTTATTAGACATAAAAACACTGTAAAATACACACACATACACTCACACACACACACGATCTATCACACTAGAAAAAAATAGATAAATTAAAACAGATAACTCTTATTTAAACTTGAAGTTTCAATACTTCAATAGTTTTTATTACATAATACTGTTTTAACATTGTTATATTGGCTTTGGCCAATAGTTCCTGAAAATAAACCCATGGCTATTTTCTTAAAATCTAGATATGTCCTAAATTTCTTAATTAAAAAGTATACACTGGTTTTTAAAATAGGATTTTTTACTGTTTAAAGACATTTACTAAAGAAAGAAACATATGATTTGACTCTGGTTATTTTAATTGTAAATAAGACACATTTGGGGGCATCTCCCTCATGGCCCTGGACTCTCACCCACTCTTCCAGCTGAGCCTTCCAGTAGCAGATGGCTGGGGGACAGATGAGGTGGCTCTCTCCCCATCTCCCCCCCCCTGGGGGGATCACACAGCCTCCGTATCTGCTCTTTGAGGGTTGAGAGACTGGCAGGGATTGCAGGGCCTGGTAGCATCCCCCACATTCACTGGGTTCAATTTCCATTTTTATGTAAATTGGGGACTGTAATTCTGGGTCAAATGAAAATAAGAAACCAATGTTTATGAAAGAGCCCAGAGAAGAAACAGTGCTCAGAGGTTTTCAACTTTTTTTTTTTTTTGAGTTGGAGTCTCACTCTGTCACCCAGGTTGGAGTGCAGTGGCACACTCATGGCCACCGCAACCTCAACCTGCTGGGCTCAGGCGATCCTTCCACTTCAACCTTCCAAGCAGCTGGAACCAGAGGCGCACACTACCACACCAAGCTAATTTTTTGATTTATTGTAGAGACGAGATCTCCGTCTCGTTGCCCCGGCTGGTCTCGAACCCCTGAGCTCAGGCAATCCTTGTGCCTCCCCCTCCCAAAGTACTAGGATTACAGACAGGCGAGAGCCACCGGGCGGCTGGATTTCAACTTAACTCTGGCTGCACTTCCCAATAACTTGGGGAGCCTTAAAACAAATGATGCCAGGTTCTGCCCCAGACCAGCTGAGCCACAATATATAGTCCCTGCAAAAAAAATATTGCTTGAAAAAAAGCACTTTAAGCCGGGCTCAGTGGCTCAGCCTGTAATCCCGCGCTTTGGGAGGCTAAGGTGAGTGGATTGCCTGAGCCCGCGGGTTCGAGACCCGCCTGGGCAACTTGGCAAGACCTCATCTCTACAATAAATCAAAAAAATCAGCCGGGCGTGGTAGCGCGTGCCTGTAATTCCAGCTACTCAGAAGGCTGTGGCGGAAGGATTGCCGGAGCCCAGCAGGTCGAGGCTGCAGTAGCCGGGAGCATGCCACTGCACTCCAGTCTGAGCGACTGAGTGAGATTCCAACCCAAAAAAATAAATAAATAAAAATAAAAAGCACTTTAGCAGGCTTCTCACCTGCCATCCCAACAAATTGTCATCTGTTTGACAGGTGATGTCTTACGTCTTTTCTTATTGAATGCTATGTTTTTGTTGTGTTGATGTTTCTTTAATATGGAAAGAGTAGATGATTCTTTTTGATTAACAGATGAAAACAATAATGTTAAAAAAGAGATTTTACTGAACATAATCTTGACTAGATAAATTAACCACAAAACAGAAATCTTTACATTTTCATTGACCCTTTCCACCCCCTCCCCCCAATCCAGGTGACTTGAGATACTGGGCCAAGTCCTCTTGATGAAAAGATGAAGACATCTCCTAGGAAGGTACTTATACACACTCTATGAAAATCTCACTTAATACAGGGCACTGGGGAACCCTCTGACACTGACCATACAATATGAGTTTCATCTTGCTTTTCAAAAACAGAAGAATGACTCAGTTAAGGAAGTTAAATGGGAGTATGTGAACTGACATACTCCCACAGAAAAACATGCATAATACTTTACCCAAGAACATGCAAACATTATTAAAGTAATGACTAATACTGTATACATAAACAAATATTGAAGTGTTTCTAACTCTGTAATCTATTGGCCTGCTAAAATTATTTTATAATTTATAATAGTTAAACCGCATAAATATATTATCTGAAATTTTGTTAGGAATAATTTTAGTAGTTACTAGACAAGAAGGGCAACATATTAGAAATAGCAAATTTGTGTATTTATGAGTATTTTGTATAGTTTGCTCTTAAAATGCTATAGATAGCATTTATTTAGCATTAAAAAATATTTTAAATTGGGCAACCTCTTTCAGGTCACAGCTCCTGCTGTGGGAGCTTTTTCTGTCTCCTTAATAAATCCTGCTTTCTAAAAAAAAAAAAAAAGAAAGAAAGAAAGAAGGAATGTTTCCAACTTTCCAAAGTGGAAGGAAAAAAATGGTCAGAAATAGATGCATCATGTCCTGGATTTTTTTTGCCTAGATCAACTGAAAAATGGGAACCTAAAACAAAAAGTTTGAAATCATAGATTTTCATTAGAATTAGGGACATTTTTGTTTATAATACTGTACTTCTAAGAAAAATCCAAGCATACAACCTATTGACTGCTACTACTACTTTTTATAAAAATAATCTCATCTGTAGACAGTGTTCTTCCTTGGCATTCTGGGAAGACTGTGATTTTCTAGTATCACATACACTGTTACTCCATCTTCTTATGTGGAACTAGTTCTATAACTAATTAAATCTTGTGTGAAATATGTGAATGTAGTCACTTCTTATTTTAAAGTGATGCAAACTTTCTGAAGTTCTGCTTGGTCTAAATATGGCCAGAAAAGTAGCATCAGGGGCAATCTGAAAACCAAACTGCTGATATATCTTTTTGTTTGTTTGTTTGTAGAGACGAGGTCTCACCAAGTTGCCCGGTCTGGTCTCGAACCCGTGGGCTCAGGCAATTCACTCGCTTCAGCCTCCCAAAGTGCTGGGATTACAGGTTGAGCCACTGAGCCCGGCCTGATATATCTTTTTTATGCAATCTCAGGTCTCTTGAAAATTACCACGTAAGACAATTTCCATAAATACATTTCCTGCTTTCCTTGTTCACTGAGATGATAATTGTGAAGCTGACTGCTACTGCCCCTGTCCTGCTCAGTGGGGGGCTGCAAGGAGTGGGGGTAGGGGGTTTGTGGAGAGCCTCCGAAGCCACCAGCCCAGGGACAGGGATGGACATCCCAGCCCCACCTCTGCACGTCCTGTGACCTTGGGATGAGTCACTTAGCCAGTAGGCTTAGTCTTCCCTGCATGGAGGGGATGATGAGATGTTCGCCATACATGGGGACTGCAGTGCTATGATCTTCGGGGACGCTTAGCATGGCGTGGTCTCTGTTCACACTCGGCAAAGCCCTACATGCTTCTGGCTTATGTTGCTCTGGGAATGTGACATACTTGTTTGGTACAGATACCTATGACTGCAGAGACCAGGAGTCCTGTCACATTTGGTCACACAGTAAAGTGTGGCTGGTGTCCTACTCTACTGGCAAGCCACAGTTTGCAAAGAGCATTCCTCAGAGGATGTTAGGAAACTCCAGGTACGTGACATTTGCATTGGCTTTAAAAAGGGAGCATCTGAGTGGGGGAATCACAGGTGACAATGGTGGAGGATTATCACTGGCAGTGAGAACAGGCATGATCATGATGCTGTCACCCACACGATCAGACATGTGAGTGAGACTAAATAGACTAGTTGAGACCCTCATTTGACAAATGAAAGTGAATAAGAGAACAGAAGCATTTGGCCTTTATGCACCCACCTAGCAAGGGCTAGGACAAGCACCTGGTGCTCCTGGCTGGGGCCTACAATTGCTGGTTTATTCAGCAGGCATTTATTGAGCACTCCGTGTGTGCAAGGCTGTGATGAGAACCAGGGAGAACACTACAAGTGATCACTGACATGGTGCTTCTGACCAGTGTGAGAAGTACAACGAAAGCCAACACCCACGGGTTTCTAAGGCCACACATGCACAAGATTCTGCTGGAGGGGACTTGACAGCAGCAGTCACTATGATAGCAGCACTAGTAGGGCAGCAGGCACGCTGAGGACGACTCCAGAGCATAGGGCCTTTCTCCCTTTTTTAAAATTTTTTGAGTCAGAGTCTTACTGTCTCCAAGGCTGGAGTACAGTGGCATGCTGCTCATGGCCATCTCAGCCTCAACCTGCTGGGTTCAGGTGATCCTTCCACCTCAGCCTTCCAAGTAGCTGGAACTACAGACATGTGCTACCATGCCTGGCTAAGTTTTCTTTCTTTTTAAATTTATTTATTGCAGAGATGAGGGCTTGCCAAGTTGCCCTGACTGTTCTCGAACCTGCCCAGGCAATCCTCTCGCCTCTGCTTCCCAAAGTGCTGGGATTATAGGTGTGACTCACCGTACCTGGCTTCTCCCCCTTTTTGTCTAGGCAGTTTATGCAAATATCCCTGGAGGTTTTTTTTGTTTTGTTTTGTTTTGTTTTTGAGTTGGAGTCTTACTCCGTCGCCCAGACTGGAGTGCAGTGGCACACTCCTGGACACTGCAGCCTCGACCTGCTGGACTCCGGCGATCCTTCCGCCTCGGCCTTCCAAGTAGCTGGAATCACAGGTGCGCGCTACCATGCTCAGCTAATTTTTGATTTATTGTAGAGACGAGGTCTCGCCAAGTTGCCCAGGCGGGTCTCGAACCCGCGGGCTCAGGCAATCCACTCACCTGAGCCTCCCAAAGCGCTGGGATTACAGGCTGAGCTACTGAGCCCGGCCTCCCTGAAGTTTTGAAAGCTTATTTATCTGACTTTTTAGATCTCCCTAAAAATGCTTAGTGGGTGTTTCAATTTCTTCTTGCTGCTGTAACCAACCTCCACACACTCACTGGCTGTGGAAATCACAAATCCACGATCCTACTGTTCTGGGTGTCAGACACCTAGTCAGCCTCAGTTGGCGGTAATCAAGGCCATCAGCAGGGTTGTGCCTTCTGGAGGCTCCAGGGGAGGTTCTGTTTCCTTGATTTTTCCGTTTCCAGAGGCTGCCTGCATTCCTTGATTCATGGCCCCGCATCATGACCACCTCTGCTTCTATTATTACACTGTTTTCTCTGCCTCTGGCCCTTCTGCCTCCTTTTTTAATAAGAACCCTGCGAGTTCATTGGACCCACCTGGCTGATCCAGGCAAAGCTCTTCATCTCAAGATCCTTAGTCTAATCACACCTGCAAAGTCCCTTTTGCCACATAAGGTAACATTCTCAGGTTCTGGGGATTAGGATGTATACGTCTTTGGGGGGCTACTATCCAGCCTACCACACCAAGTATTTCTTCCTTTGCGGGGGTATGGCAGAAAAATCAAATAGACAACTATGCCCTGAATAAAGAAATGCAGGCTGGGTGTGGTGGTTCACACTTGTAATCTCAGCACTTTGGGAGGCTGAGGCAGGAGGATTGCTCAATGTCAGGAATTCAAGACCAGCAACACAGCAAGACTCTGTTGCTACAAAAAAATTTAAAAAATGAGTCTGGCGTGATGGTGCCCACCTGTAGTCCCAGCTACTCGGGAGGCTGAGGTGGAAGGATCACTTGAGCCCAAGAGGTTAAGGCTGTGGTGAGTTGTGATCATGCCACTGCAGTCCAGCCTGGCTGATAAAATAAGACTCAAAGAGAAAAAGAAAGTAGCACTGTGCTAAATAAATAATGGAAGCAACTACTGACAATTTCAGAAACTAGTCAGGTTTTGATATTCATTTTAGAGAATCTGATATTTTAATATTCTGACAATATTATTTTTGGCCTGATGTGGCACATGGTTTTCTTATAGAAGTTTATATATGCTCTATAATCTGCATAGAATTTGATGTTTATGTGTTTAATTTTAAATTCATGAGGAAAGGAATCCTACAGTGATTTTTTTTTTTTTTTTTTGAGTTGGCGTCTTACCCTGTCACCCAGGCTGGAGTGCAGTGGCATACTCACGGCCACCGCAGCATCGGCCTGCTGGGGTCAGGTGAGCCTTCCGACTCAGTCTTCCAAGTAGGTGGAACTACAGGCAAGCACCACCATGCCCGGCTATTTTTTGATTTATTGTAGCCACGAGGTCTCGCCAAGTTGCCCAGGCTGGTCTCAAACCTTCGGGCTTGGGCAATCCTCTCACCTCGGCCTCCCAAAGTACTAGGATTACAGGCTGAGCCACCGAGCCCAGTCCAGTGATTTCTTAAAAAGCAAACTCTCCCTTCTCTTCTGCCATGCCATTTCTTCAGTTTCCTCCAATTTCTCTGATCACATCATCTGCTCCCTTCGATGTCTGCTCTTCCTGCCTCCTGTCCTTTAATTGTATTCTTCAACTCTCCACCTGTGAGTTTCTCTACTCTTTCAAGCTCGCAGTCCCATTAATTTTTAAGCTTTCAGCAGTACCTTTATGAGATGATATCCCCAAATCCAGTCCCTCTGGCCCAATCTCTTTGTTGTCACCCGACAGCTTATTTCTGTATCTCTGGAGGCTGTTTCCCCACAACTCAAGCTGATCAGGTTCCAGATGGCAGCCGCTTCGTCCCCTCTGCAACCTGGCAGCTTCCCTCTCAGCCCTGTTTCTGTCACAAGCAGCACCATTCTCCAGTCCTCCACCTTATCCACTCACGAGCTGCGAGGTTCCCAGGGCCGCCCCTACATCATTCTTTACTTGAGCGTGAGCTTCAGGAGGACAGAGCTTGGGTCTGTTGTGATCACTGCTGTCACCCCATGGTGTAGAGCAGTAGTGCCCCATATGGAGCAAACATGTAGTGTATATTTGTTGCATAAATGACTGTCAGCTTCTTCTGCTCATGACATACTTTTGCTTTTGTGCACTGCTTTTAAAAATTGATTAGCTGGGCTTGGTGGCTCTGCCTGTAATCCCGCGCTTTGGGAGGCTGAGGTGAGTGGATTGGCTGAGCCTGTGGTTTCGAGACCCGCCTGAGAAACTTGGCGAGACCTCATCTCTACAATTAACAAAAAAATCAGCCGGGCATGGTAGCGCATTCTTCCGGCTACTCGGAAGGCTGAGGCGGAAGGATCGCCAGAGCCCAGCAGGTCGAGGCTGCGGTGACTGGGAACGGCCACTGCATTCCAGTCTGGGCGACAGAGTGAGACTGCAACTCAAAAAAAAAAACAAAAACAAATCGATTAAAGTAGAAAATAATAACTAGCATTTGTAGATCATTTTCTCTGCATTTGACACTTAGCTGCTTTATGTTTCACAAAAATCTTGTGATGAGACAGGGGGAATATATTGTTAAATTTTCATTTTAGAAATGTAAAAACTGAGACTCAGTGGGTGATTTCTCCCCCTGAATTTGGTTTAATCTTCCCTAACTCCTTACAGATTTTGCTTAATCTAGAATCTCCTCTTGGCTTTGTCTCTCACGCCTCCCCCTTGCTTCCAACCCTCACCCTCTCTGCCTCACGTTCTTCTTTAGACAATCAGAATACTGTACTAATTGACCGTCCCATTTCCATTCTTAACAAAAAGTCTATTTTATACTTCTGCAAAAAAATACAAATCTGATGTCATTCCCTTCTTAAAAACAACATAGTTCTCCTGCTTTCCTAGATTTCATTCTTGCCTAGAAATGATAAAGAAGCCAGAATACATTAATTTCTATAATCCAGACTGAAGAGCAAAGAAAAAAAAATTTGGTACACACAATTTTCAATTAGTCAGTATGGAATAGGTAGCATGGTTTCAGTATCTTTTGAAAGTACTATGATATTTCTCTGCATAATTATTTGAAAGATGAAATCTTCAAATGGCATTCATTTTATATGGGTAAAGGAGGTATTAATGTAGCAACAGTAAATACATCTATGCATAAGATGCAGTGACTTAGGCCTGGTGTGTCTAGCTACAGGCAATGCTCTTATTAATTATTGTCCTCATATCAAAAATTAACATTCACAAAACACACACACTGCACTGGAATGGTCTTGTATAACATCAGGCTGAGCCATCATACAGATAAAATTGCCTAGTTCCTAGATCTTGCAGATATAAAACTCTGATGTTTTATTATTTCATTGTCTGAAGTTAAACAAGTCCTACAATAGCAGGATAACAGCAGGCCAACGTCACAACACTGCTTGGAGTAATGTCAGTGCACTGATGCAAAATTCTTGGGATGTTTCTGCCAAATCCAGACTGGCGATGGCCTGCCCTGCACCTCGTCTGAACTCAGGAACATATTTCTTTTTTTTTTTTTTTTTTGAGTTGGAGTCTCACTCTGTCACCCAGACTGGAGTGCAGTAGTCGCTCCCGGCCACCGCAGCCTTGACCTGCTGGGCTCCGGCGATCCTTCCGCCTCAGCCTTCCAAGTAGCTGGAACTACAGGCGCGCACTACCACGCCCGGCCAATTTTTGATTTATTGTAGAGATGAGGTCTCGCCAAGTTGCCCAGGCGGGTCTCGAACCCGAGGGCTCAGGTAATCCACTCACCTCAGCCTCCCAAAGCGTGGGATTACAGGTTGAGCCACCGAGCCCAGCTAGGAACATATTTCATGTAATTCTCTCATGTTTAGCGGTCAAGGAACTTAGATGTTACAGTATCATTCTTTCTGGGAGACCCTTTTAGTTACTACAGCTTTATATTTATAAAATCCCACTCTCATTCATTTTGTTAGAGTTTTGAAAGCAAGATAACTAAATGTAGCTATACAAGGATAAATGATGAGAACTTGCTCAATTAAATTAATTCAGTTCTGCATTGTGCAAAATGCCATGTATTCCTGTCATTTGGGGAAGATTTTACACTTTTTTTTTTTGAGTTGGAGTCTCACTCTGTCGCCCAGACTGGAGTGCAGTGATCGCTCCCGGCCACCGCAGCCTCGACCTGCTGGGATCTGACGATTCTTCCGCCTCAGCCTTCCAAGTAGCCGGAATTACAGGCATGCGCTATCCCACCCAGCTGATTTTGATCTATTGTAGAGATGAGGTCTCGCTGCCCAGGTGAGTCTCGAACCTGCGGGCTCAGGCAATCCACTCACCTCAGCCTCCCAAAGGCGTGGGATTACAGGCTGAGCCACCGAGCCCGGCTGTTTTTACACTTCTGAAGACCCTTCTTAAAAGAAATCAATATAGAAGATGTGAAGTCATCACCTTATATCTTCTATCAATCACAGTTAGCTTCAGCTATAAGTCAGGGAGCCACTGAGACGTTGCTGGCTGCCAGGTACTAACATTTACCACGGCTGGGTGGCAACCTGGTTGTATCATCTGTTTAGAAATTCAACAATCACATTCCCTTCCTGCTGTGTTTAGAGAAAGGTACAAAGAGAATTGATTGTGAAACAAAGAGCAAAAGAAACACAGCAACAATGTAGGAACATTTCATCCTCACAGCATTTAATTAATATATCATTCTCCTATGCAACCAGATTATTTGACAAGCCGGATTTGAATAGGGGCAGGCAGGACACACAACCTTACTCTTCTTACAGCTGACTCTGTTAACCCAATCTGTAGACTTGTTTCTCTTTGCCTCCAGGATGAAATCTCAGGCAGATTCCACAGCTTTTCTGGTTACTTTTAAAAAAATTGTTAGATGCATAACATAACAATTTATCATCTTAACCATTTCTAAGTGTACACTTCAGTAGCGTCAAATATATTCACATTGTGCCACCAATCTCTAGAGTTTTTTCATCTTGCAAAACAGAAACTCTAAACCCATTAAACCACAAGTTCCTGTTTCTCCTTCCTTCTAGCCTTGGCAACTATCATTCTTCTTTCTGTCTCTATAAATTTGACTATTCCAGATACCTCATATAAGGGGTATTATATATCGTCTTTTATGCAACTGGCTTATTTCACTTGACATATACATATGTTCTCTGGGTTCATCCATGTTGCAGCATTTGTGTTTCCTTCCTTTTTGAGGCTGGATGACATGTATAGACCCCATTTTGCTTATCCATTCATCCATATATGGACCAGGTTGCTTTCCTCCTCTTGGCAATTATGAATAGTGTTGCTATGAACAGGGGTGTACAAACACCTCCTCAAGACCCTGCTTTCAATACTTTTGGATATGTACCCAGAAATGAAATTGTTGGATCATATGGCAATTCAACTTTTAATTTTTTTTAGGAACTCCTATATCATTTTCCATAGTGGCTGTACCATTTTACATAGCCACGAGCAGCGTACAAGGGTTCCGATTTTCCCACATTCTTGCCAACTTAGCTTTGGTTTTTTGGATAGTAGCCATTCTTATGGGTGTGAAGTATTATCTCATAGTTTTGATTTGCATTTCCCTCATGTTTGGTGATGTTGAGTATCTTTTCACATGCTTGTTGATCATTTGTATTTCATTTTTCATAGAAATGTCTGTTGAAGTCCTTTGTCCATTTTAACACTTATTGTGGGTTGTTGTTGAGTTGTAGGAGTTATTTATATAGTCCGAATATTACCCCCTTTCCAGATACATAATGTGTGAATACTTTCTCCTATCCCATAGGTTACTCTTTTACTCTGTTGACTGTGTACTTTGATGCACAGAAATTCTGAATTTTGACATAGTCTGACTTTTACTTTTGTTACCTGTTTCTGGTCATGCTTTAAGACATAACACTTGAGTTCAGTACAGTGCAATAGTCAGAACTCTGAGCCCTCACCTAGTTGGAAACCTCTCCCCTCCCCAGTCTAGCCAGCTTCAGGCTGGGCAGTCTGCAGGGTGTGGCAGAGGCTGAGGCTGGTGAGTCTGGCTTTTCCTTTTCTTCCCAAATTGCTCCTGACTTGTGCAGATGTTTGCTGTTTCTGACCCCTTGGTTAGAAGGGACTGGGCCAGGTAGAGGAACATCTGCCGAGGTGGAACAGCTGTAGTCTACCTCCAGAGCCCTCTACATGGTGGGCATAAAAACTTGGCTCTTCCTCTCACAGAGAACTTTTGGGGTTTCCTTCAAGATCCGACGAGGGAGCTGGCTGCAGTCCTCCTAAAGGCACCCACTCATCGGAAGTGTGCTCTGACATCAGAGCTGGTGTGGGAGGTGTCTGATGCCGTCCTGCTGCCGGCTCTTGGTGCACCAACCAGTCGCACCATGGTGGGCACTTTCGCCTGTGAGACCTCAAAGTCACCAGGCTGCTGGTCAGTGGGGTCAGTGGGAAATATGACAGATGCAGATTAGTTGTGTGGGAAGTGAAGGTTGCACAGTTGCTCTGGAACGTCCTGAGGGGAACCTGAATGTTCTCATGACCGTGGCTTATCTTTTATTATTTTTACTTTTTTTTTTTTGAGTTGGAGTTTCACTCTGTTGCCCAGACTGGAGTGCAGTGGCTGCTCCCGGCCACCGCAGCCTCGACCTGCCGGGCTCCGGCGATCCTTCCGCCTCAGCCTTCCAAGTAGCCGGAATTACAGGCATGCGCTACCACGCCCGGCTAATTTTTTGATTTATTGTAGAGATGAGGTCTCGCTGCCCAGGTGGGTCTCGAACCCGCGGGCTCAGGCAATCCACTCACCTCAGCCTCCCAAAGGCGCGGGATTACAGGCTGAGCCACCGAGCCTGGCTTATTTTTACTTTTTAAAGACAGGGTCTCACTCTATTGCTTCAGCTAGCGTTCAGTGGCATGATCATAGCTCACTGCAGCCTTGAATGCCTGGGCTCAAGCTATCCTCCCACCTTAGCCTCCCGAAGTGTTGAGATTATAGGCATGAGCCACCATGCCCAGCCATTGGTTTGTCTTTTATTACATACCATGATACCATTATTTACTGCTTGCTGGTATCTTACATTTTTTAACAGCAATTGCTCCAACTCCAGGGAACACAGGTCGTGTTCCCCTGGAATTCTCTTTCCCACCTAGAACCTGCCCAGCACGCCAGTAGCCCCAGCATAAGCCTCAGCTCTAGTCTCCCTCTGTTCTTCTCCAGCCTCAGTTGGACAAGGTCTAGCGCCCACAGCCCCAGCCTGCAGTCTTTCAGGGCCTCACAGCTGGCGCCTTCTTTGGGATGTAGCACTACCAGGTACTACTGCATGGCTCTCAGCTGCTGGGGCCTGGGCCTCGCCTCTGAGAAGGGAGTCCCATTTAAACATTCTGCTACAAGACTGTATTACAGAGAACAAAGAAAACCAAACCAAGTAGCAGTTTAAAAGTTTACCTTCAAAACACTGAATGACTTACTCTTATTCCAATGAGGTTATTAACAAAAATGAGACAATGATTAATTTAGTTGATAAAATTACTTCTGAAAGACATTTGCTTAGGCGATGTTATAATGTAGTTTATTAACTCATAACAAGTGTCCGAATACTAAAATGCAGGAAAAACAAGTCCTAATATCTTAGTCTGTTTTTTGTTGCTCATAACAGCATACCTGAAACTAGATACTTTATAAAGAAAAGGCATGTATCTCTCACAGTCATGGAGGCTGAGAAAGCATCTGGGGAGAGCCTTCCTGCTGGTGGGGACTCTCTGGAGAATCCCAGTGTGGCACAGGAGATCACTTGGCGAGGGGCAGGCTGAGCGTGCTAGCTGTGGCCTCTCCTCCTTTTCGTATAAAGTCACTAGTCGCATTTCTGTGACAACCGTTAACCCACGAATCCATGATTGGGCCCACATGACCCAATCACCCTTTAAAGGCCTCACTTCTCAATACTGTCACATTGGGTACTGAGTTTTGGAGGGGACAAACATTCAAACTATAGCCTTCTGCCCCTGAAACCCTACAACTCATGTCCGTCTCAGAACAAATACATTCATCCTATCCCTAGAGTGCCAAAGTCTTAACTCATTCCAGCACCAGATCAAAAGTTCAAAGTCCAGAGTTTCAGCCCATTCCAAAAGGGAGAACCAGGCAAAGAGAAAGGGGCAACAAGCTCCCAGCAAGTCCAAGACTCCTCAGGACAGATGTTCCATCTTAAAGCTGGAGAATAATTGTTCAGAGGAGAGAGGGGGGATACAACATCAATAAGCATACCTGATCTCAAACCAGACGAAGTAGGGATCAAAGGGAGGCCTGAACTTCATTTTTATACCTAATCCTGAATTGAACCCCACATCTTTTTTTTGAATCAGAGTCTCACTCTGTCACTCAGGTTGGAGTGCAGTGGCACACTCATGGCCATCGCAACCTCGACCTGCTGGGCTCAGGTGATCCTTCCGCCTCAGCCTTCCAAGTAGTTGAAACTACAGGCGCCCACCACCATGCCCGACTAATTTTTTGATTTATTGTAGAGATGAGGTCTCGCTAAGTTGCCCAGGCTGATCTCAAACCTGTGAGCTCAGATAATCCTCTCACCTCGGCCTCCCAAAGTGCTGGAATTATAGGCGTGAGCCACTGTGCCCAGCCGACCCCACATCTTAAAAACAAAAAACTGGCGAATAATCTCTTGTGGGTCCACGTGCTATCCCCTGGACACTCTGGGTCAGTAGTTGGGACCCCAGGGCCTTGGGAAACTCTCTGTTGCTTCACATAGCTTTGCTGGGTACAGTTCATGTGGTTGGCATATGGGTTGGAGTCTGGTGCCCAAAGCCTCCCCAGGCAGGCGTTGCATGCTTCTGGTGACTCCACAGTTCTAGGATCCTGGCGGCATCCCACTCCTACAGCCCCATGAGGCATTCCCTGGTGGGGACTCTTGGCAGCAGCTCTGAGCCCACATCTCCATCTTGGTTCAGCATTACCCTAGTGGAGGTTCTCTGCAGTGACTCCACCCTTGCACTGAGTCTCTGCCTGGGCTCCAGGTTTTCAGTTATTCTTTGAAATCTGGGTAGAATCTGCCAAGCCTCCACTGCTTCTGTTTTCTGCCAACCTGCAGAATTAGCATATGTACATCCCATCAAGCCTTATGGCTTGTGTCTTCTTGAATAGAGGGTTGATCCACACCTGGGACTGCTTGAATCACAGCTGGGGCAGCTGAGAAGCACTGTATCAGAATCCAGAAAGGACAGTAGAGTTCCCAGGCGGCCCTGGGAGGCCTGTGGAAGGTGCCTTGGACCTGTCTCCTGAAACCATTTTTGCTTCCCATCATAGGCCTCTGGGAGCCTAGAAGATCTCTGAGATGCCTTCGGGTTCTTCCATCGTCTTGAGGAAAAGTGCTTGGCTCCCTTCAATCTGTGCTAATTTTTTTGGCAAAAGGCTGCTGGGCTATACCCTTGATTTCCTTGTCCAACACACTTTTTTTCTTACTTTCTTCTTCTTCTTTTTTTTTTTTTTTTTTTAAGGTTTCTGAGTCTTTTTCTGTGTGTGTGTGTGTGTGTGTTTGAATTGGAGTCTCACTCTGTCGCCCAGGCTGGAGTGCAATGGCATGCTCATGGCCATCGCAGTCTCAACCTCCTGGGCTCAGGTGATCCTTGCACTTCAGCCTTTCAAGTAGCTAGAACTACAGGCACGTGCCACCACGCCCAGCTAATTTTTTAATTTATTGTAGAGATGGTCTCGCCAAGCTGCCCAGGCTGGTCTCAATCCCATGAGTTCTGGCAATCCTCTCACCTCGGTCTCCCAAAGTGCTGAGATTATAGGCATGAGTCACTGCGCCGGGCCTTAGACTGAGCATATTTTTATGTGCCTGTTGGCTGCTCGTATGTCTTCCTCACTTTTTTTTCTCTTTTTTTTTTGAGTTGGAGTTCCACTCCATTGCCCAAGCTGGAGTGCAGTGGCATGCTCACGGCCACCCCAGAGTCGACCTGCTGGACTCAAGCGATCCTTCTGCCTCAGCCTGCTAAGTAACTGGAATTACAGGTGCACGCCACCATGCCTGGCTACTTTTAAAAAATTTATTGTAGAGACGTGGTCTTGCCAAGTTGCCCAGGCTGGTCTTGAACCCACAGGCTCAGGCAATCCATTTGCCTTGGCCTCCCATAGTGCTGAGATTATAGGCTAAGTCACCAACCCTGGCATCATTTTTTCATTTTTTAAGTAGCCAAGTTGAGAGTTTTCCAAATCTTTCTGCTTTGCTTCTCTTTTGATTATAAATTCTGTCCTCATGCCATTTTTCCCCTCTCACAGCTTAATGTAGGCAGTTAAAAGTTGCCCCGAAGCAGTCTGAATGCTCTGCTGCTAAAGCATTTCTTCCACCAGATACCCCAGTTCATCACTCTCAAGTACGGCCTTCAACAAAGTTCTTGGGCATGGACACAGGTCAGCCAAGTTTTTTTTTTTTTTTTTTACCAATTTATAATAAGGATAACCTTAACTCTAGGTTCTAACACTATGTTCCTCAGTTCCATCTGAGACTATGTCAGAATGGCCTTCACTTTTCCTATTTCTGTCAGCATTCTGGTCATGACCACTTACCCAATTTCTATGGAGTTCCAGACTTTCCCTAGTCTTTTTGTGTTCTAAGTCCTCACCAAAATGAAACAGTGGCTTTCCAGCCTGCTCCCTCAAAAGTTTCCAGCTCTGCCCATTACCAGTTCTAAAGTCATTTCCACATAACCAATTCGTTATTAGCAACAGCCTTACTTCTGATACCAATTTTCTGTCTTAGTCTGTTTTCTGTTGCATATAACAGAATAACAATGAATAGTGAAACTAGATAATTGATAGAGAAAAGGAATTTATTTCTTATAGTTACCTGTGAGAACTCATTAATCCAATAACCGATTAATTCACTCATGAGGGCTCTGCTTTATCTCTTAAAGGTCCTGCCTTTCAATACTCGCACATTGGGAATTAGGTTTCCACATGATTTTGGAGGGGACAAACATTCAAACCATAGCACATAGGAAAGGCATGAATACCAGATTTTCATGCAAAGATATTACTACTTCATCATGTATCTATTCCTTCATTATTGTTCTCTTTTGCATTACATATCTTCTAGTATATGATTTTAATACCCTTGTTTTTCTTTTTTCTTTTTTTTTGTCAGGGTCTCACTCTGTCACCCAGGGTGGAGTGCAGTGGTATGATCATGGTTCACTACAGCCTCAAACTCCTGGGCTCAAGAAATCCTTCCATCTCAGCCTCCCAAGTAGCTGAGACTACAGGCTCATGTCACTGTGCCCAGCTAATTTTTAAAAGTTTTGTATATACATGGTCTCACTACGTTGCTCAGGTTGATCACAAATTCCTAGGCTTATGCCATCCTCCTGCTTTGAGAACAATACCCTTGCTGAGCTAGTTTACGCCTATAGCAGTATGCCTAAATCTGGGAAACACATTTTAAGAGAAATTTTGACTAAATAAGAGTTTTAAGAAACCAGACTAGAGAGTGAGGAATTTCTGAAATATGCCATATGAGGAATAATTGGGAAAAGTGGTAATATTTCACTGGGAGAAAGAAAAATTTGGGAGAAAGAAAATTTTATTTTATTATATGGTAGGGCTGATAAGCAATAAAAGTCTTTTGTTTCCTTCCAGCATAATCAAGTCCTCATGTGTATGCCTAATAAGCAAAGGTTGTAACAGGACAGGTTTTGACTCAGTGTAAAAGGAGTTTTTTATAATAAGAACTGAGTCAAAACCTGTCCTGTTACAACCTTTGCTTATTAGGCATACACATGAGGACTATAGTGACTATACTAACCATAGCCCAAGACTGTGGAGATAAAACCAAGCAAAATAGAATTGTTATTTAGAGCAGTCCATAGAATGAAAAATCTCACCTTTAAAGTGATGAAGCAAAGACGAAATGGTCATCTGCTAAGGATTCTGAACCAGAAGGAGAGTGGAGTGTACAATCACTAAAGTCTACTCTAAAATGAGTATCTTAAGAGTCTTGGTACCCCACAGAGCTGGAAGATAACTTTAGGGCAAGACAAAATATTCAGTGGGAGTCTGCAGTATCCAAGAAATACATTTTTGAACTCTTTCCCTCCCAAGGTCTCTTAGGGTCATTAAATAATGTATGAAGTTGGTGGCAAGTTAATTTTACCTTGGTGTTTTACTGACACCTAGTGTTAAATATGGATATCACTATAATATAAACTATAATATAAACTATATTATATAATATAAACTATGTATACATATATATATAAATATATATATATATATATAAAATATAACCAGACTGGAGTGCAGTGGCCACTCCCAGCCACCGCAGCCTCGACCTGCTGGGCTCCGGCGATCCTTCTGCCTCAGCCTTCCAAGTAGCTGGAACTACAGGCGCACGCTACCACACCCAGCTAATTTTTTGATTTATTGTATAGATGAGGTCTCGCCAAGTTTCCCAGGTGGGTCTCGAACCCGCGGGCAATCCACTCACCTCAGCCTCCCAAAGGCACGGGATTACAGGCTGAGCCACCGAGCCCACCTAATATAAACTATTAAAGACCACATATACAATTATCACAACTAAAAATGTTTACATTTATACAAATCATAAATGAATACAGCGATGAAAATTCATTTCTTTTAAATCTGTTTTCAAAAAGAAGTTAAAATTGTTTAAGTGTTATTTTATCTTAAAAAAATGTGTATAAATATATATATCTATTTTGAGTCAGTCACTGTCACCCAGACTATAGTGTAGTGACAGGATCACAGCTACCACAGCCTTCACCTGCTAGGCTCAGGTGATCCTTCCCCCTCAGTCCTCTAAGTAGCTGGGGCTACAAACATGTGTCACCATTCTGGCTAATTTTTTAATTTATTGTAGAGATAAGCTCTCGCCAAGTTGCCCAGACTGGTCTCAAACCCCTAGGGCTCAGGCAGTCCTCTCACCTTGGTTCACAAAGTGCTGGGATTACAGGTGTGAGCCACTGCACCTGGCCTCTTTAAAATATTTTTATCCTGGAATATCAAACCTTCAATATAAGAATTGATTTTATTTATAAGCAAGACTATAATGCCATTACCTTGTCTTTTAACTCATATCTTTCAGTTATGCTATGTTCTTGGTATGAAAAACACCATCTAAACTATCAGTTTATTAAATTTTAATGATATAAGTTGCTATTATTGAAACATGTGCTCTAATTCAAAAGGAGAATTATAGGCACCAATCCAACACCATTAGCACTACTTTTTCACAGTAGAGACAACCTATTTGTAACATTCTTGTTTGGGTTTTTGACTACGAATAAGATTGGAGAAGGTTGGTTCTGGTTAGACCTAGTCATTATGGTTAAGAAATAATACGGGAGGCCGAGATGAGAGAATTGCCTGAGCCTGGGGGTTCAAAACCTGCCTGGGCAACATGGTGAGACCTCGTCTCTACAGTAAATAAAAAAAATTAGTCAGTCATGGAAGGAAGTGCCTGTAGTTCCAGCTACTTGGAAGCCTGAGGCGGAAGGATCGCCTGAGCCCAGCAGGTCGACGCTGGGGTGGCTGTGAGCATGCCACTGCACTCTAACCTGGGCGATGAGGTGAGTTTCCAACAGAAAGAAAGAAAGGAAGAAAGGAAGAAAGGAAGAAAGGAAGAAAGGAAGAAAGGAAGAAAGGAAGAAAGAAAGAAAGAAAGAAAGAAAGAAAGAAAGAAAGAAAGAAAGAAAGAAAGGAAGGATGCTAATCGGTTAGTGGAGAATTAAGACCATGTTTGGGTCTTTTCAGAATGCCTTCATGCTAAAGAAGTGAAATGAGATAAATGGCTATGGCTATTGAGCTGTAGAATACATATATATACTTTCTGTGATTCATCTATAAACAAAAGAATAAAGCAAAATTCATCAAATTTTCCATAGTACACAAAGCATAAAAAACAAATTTAGCTGATGTGGTTGAGGTTTTGACAACATAAAAAAATGAAAACTTCCAGTATAGAAGAAATGGAGACCATTAACATTTGGATGATTATGGTACCATGACATTTTGATGTAGTATGCAAAATACTGCTTCCCTCATCCCCATTATGACTCTGAAAGGAATTCTAAGCTCCAAATACTTTTTCTTTAGCAAGTTCCCCACTCATCTATATGTTTTAAAGACAAAACACAAGACTGATAAATCAGTTATTTTTCCTAATTAAAAAAAAAAGTTTAGAGAAAGGCAGTCCTTCTTCTTCATGGCAAAGACTATCTCCTTGCAGGTGAGGATTCAAGCCCAGGGGTTGGCTTCCAGTCCATGCTTTCAATCTCCACTCTGTGCCACTCAGAGTGACTTCATAAGTCAAGTTGGTATTCCTCAGATGGCTCAAGTGGCTTAAATGCAATGATGCCTACACTAGAGAAAATTACATTCTACCTCTCTGATCTATTTTAGTGATATGGGAATTTATGTAAGGGATGATGATCCTATATACCAAGTACATGTTATTATTTTATTATTACTGTTTGTTGGTTGAAACAATAGAAAGGAATAGAACTTATGAGAAGGGTATTAGCAAACGTAAGCAAAGTTAACGGCAGTTTGGAGATTTTTATGCATCCAACCCATTTGCAAAGTTGCTTATAGTACTGAAGTCTTCTAGACATCCAGAACCTAAGCACATTACCTTATGATTTCCCATAAAGTCTTCATGTGCTTGAAGGAATTCTTCATAAACTTCAAGAAAACTTTAAATTTCCATTTAATATTCTTTTCACCAGATAACATATAATGCATTTCTCTAAGTTTTCTCACAGGGACAATGCCCCGACCTTGCAATAATTGTGGTTCTCTCTAGGATGACTAGGATTGCAATTAAGCTTAACCAGTTCCAAGTGGGATATACAGAGTTCCATATATTTAACAAATTAAATTAATGTATGAAATTACAGAGCATAGGTCTGAATGTTAGCAAAGGGTCTGTGAAGAGTTTAATAAGCTGGGTTATGCTAAAGGAGGATTAGAACTATAGAAGATACTTCACCTCAAATCCACTTTTAGGTTTCTAAAAACTGGTTGTAGATATTTAAAAATTAGTAACAATAATCATAATCAGCAACAACCCTAATTAAAAATTGTTTGGACTCCTTGCCAAAATTATTATCTTATAAATTTTAGGATGATCATAAACACTGTTTGACATGATGGAACTAACCCAGCAATCCAACTTTTACAATGCTGTCAATGCAAGAATTTATTTAAAATTATTCTTTGTATCTCACAAAGATGTCAGGTTGTTTAGAAGAAAATACACTAGATTAGAAGTAAGAAGATTTGGGTTCCCCTTAAGTGCTATTATTGAAGTAGGTGACAACAGGCTCACCACCTATTGCCGATCACTTGAATCCCTGGGCTCCGGTGTCTTCACTTACATCATTTACTTCATTTAGTTCCAGTCCTAGACTGTAAAAAGCATGCATGTGGTATGCACATCTGTTTACCGCTGTATCTGCAGCCTCGATCCCAACACAGAGTAGGCACTCAGTTAGTGTTTGCTGGATAAGTCAACTAATGATTAGAAACTAAAAATACAAACATTGTCAAACATATTTCAGAAAGCTGCTATGAAGTTTAAATGACATAGAGACATATGGAAAAATGGGTACTTCATAAAATTTTAAAATGTGGATACATTCTTGGTATCTAACTTAAAAAGAAATTAAGGTAAATGAGTTAATAAGTATGTCATTTTAAATCACCACAGTTTATACATTTACAAATATTCTGAGAAAAATAGGCTATATCTAAAGGCTCAGAAGACTTCCATTATTGCTTAAGATTAATAAGGCTTTAGAGATAAAATAACCTGTGATTTTCAATATGCAGGTAACTTCTCTAAACACGTTCAGATAAAAAAGTCAGATGTTAATTTCCTATGCTCTAGCACAGTTGTGATATGTAATATCATATCATCATTTAAAAAGATAAGAGATTTATGTGAATTAATGTTGGAAGATCTAAGAAATACTGTTAGATGAAAAATAAAATATGCAAATAATATTTATAATATATAAAGGAAAATCAACTATATATTTCTAGATGTTCACATATATATGCATACAAATACTTTTAAAAAGGCCTAGATGGTACACACCTAATTGATAACAGTGATTTGCCTTTGAGGAAGGGCATGAGACTGCCTAAGGGACTTTTGCTGTATTGGCACTGCCTGAAATAGGTGAAAGTATATTACTTATCTGTAGAACCTCTTAAGTCTTACTGGAATATTAAAGATGGAGGGGCTGCTTAATTTTATACAAATAAAGGACAGTTCTTGGTCCATGCAGGAGGGAGCACTGTAGCTTTTGGTCATTAGGCATTCTTTCATAGAATAAGTGAAATAGTATTCCTATAGAAAAGCTCAATGGCTGATATCTAATATTAAATATCATACTTACTCAAAGAAACGAATCACAAAACTGAAGGATTAAGGAAAAGTATTGCTAGTTATATATAGTGGTAATGGGAAGTTAGTAATTAAATACAATTCTCATTAGAATTACACTATAGCCTTTGAATATGCTACTAAATACATGAATTAAATTGAAATAAATTTTAAATTCATTTAAAATAAATTTTATTTGATCACATTTGATTTGTCCAGTCCATTAGACAAAGACATGTTGACTAAATACAACATAACTTCTAAGCCTGAGGGCCTCATGCATCATTACCTGATTGCTGGCATTGTTGATTTGGCTGCTGGTTGGTTTCATGACTCCCCTCTGTTATGACATCTTCCTTCCCTAAGGATTTCCTCAGTTCTCTTCTTCATCCTGCCCTAAGAGCTCTTTCTCGTCCATGAACTTCCTTTCTTGGGCCAGCTCTTCATCATATGGAAGTGGCCTCTGTGTCTGTGACATGCTTAGATCCTGGAAGTGGTAGCTCACTGGTGAATCTCTCATTGCTCCAGAACCACCACGCTCATCATCGGGGTTCACAGACTGATGTTTGTCCTCCTTACGCTCATACATATCCAGCCTCTTTTCAACCACCTCACGTATTAACACTGAAAAGTTAAATGTCCAGAAATCACTATGATTTTCATATTTTAGGAGTTATAATTCTGATTTATAGATGAGTATAAAACATTCAGCAGGCCTCATCCCGTTCCTATAAAATAACCTTTTATAAAAGTCAGCATATTTAACTTTTGTAAAACTTAATGCATTGAATATTAACTATATTCTGTATAAATATATTAACTATATATATCATTTATAAAGTAATGACAGAAGATATTAATACAGATCAAATTATAGAAGAACCAAAAATAATACTGAGGGTAAAAATTTGTATCTGTGTTAATATAATTAATACACTGAAAGTTTAAATACTAAAATTAATCTCTTTTTTCAACTCATTCTTTCTAGACATGACTTTTAAATAAAATAAAAGTACTTACTATCAAGTACTGTTCTTCCCACCATGCTATATTCCATGGTTTTTTCAACTTCATTCATTAGCCATGGAAGAAATCCTATCTCAATATCTGCAATTAAAAAATTTCAATGATTTTTATGAATCATTATAGATAGAGAGAACGTGCTTTTCCCCCAATGCAGCCAATTTATTAACAGTGATTTCTTTCTTTTTTTTTTTTTTTTTTTTTGAGTTGGAGTCTCACTCTGTTGCCCAGACTGGAGTGCAGTGGCACACTCCCGGCCACTGTAGCCTCGATCTGCTGGGCTCTGGCGATCCTTCCCCCTCAGTCTTCCAAGTAGCTGGAACTACAGGTGCGTGCTACCACACCCGGCTAATTTTTTGACTGATTGTAGAGATGAGGTCTCGCCAAGTTGCCCAGGTGGGTCTCGAACCTGCGGGCTCAGGCAATCCACTCACTACAGCCTCCCAAAGCGTGGGATTACAGGCTGAGCCACCAAGCCTGGCTAACAGTGATTTCTTAAAATGAAATCTTAAACCAACTCATATGATATAACCTTTGTCATATTCTCTATATATGTTCTGATCAGTTTCCTTTCTATTGCAGAAGTAATATTTTAAAAACTATGAGGCCTCCCTTGGAGTCCAGGCATTTGGAGCTGACCTTATAGGTGCATTTGAGATGGGTCATGGAGGCAGGGAGGGGATGTAAATTTGGGAGAACTCTGATCCAAAAGTAATGCAAATCTGGGACTGAGCAATGCCAGTAAGAAGAATGATCCTCTTGAAGCCTAGGGACTAATGGAAAGAAACTGATCAGATTCAGAGGATGCGGATCACAGGGCATCTGAGGAGGCAGCCACATGGAAATGGGTCAGGAACTAGGTATTTCCACTAGCAATGAGTTTGTTCAAATTGAAATGGAAATCTACTGTGCAAACATTTAAAAGATAATAGTGTATTATAATATACGTTTTAATGTTTCAAAATAGCCTTTTTTGGGACAAGCATCTAATTTTTATTTTTCAATAGGATGACAATGTGTGATAGAATATTCATAAATAATTTCAATCTCAGGCATGAATTTCACTTGCAAGCTTTTAAATGACCTATAACTGACTTTTATTGGGCAATCCATGACAGAAAATAAGGTTGGAATTAGCATTCCAAATCAATTTGAGATGTAAACACTTCTACTGACTGAGGATTTGAAAGAGAGGCATTTAACTTCTGAGTCTCAGTTTCTACTTCTGAAAAATGGGAATTATATCTTCTTTATCTACCCCACAGGGTTTTTGGGAAGATCAAATGATATCACATATGAAAAACACTATGAAAATTGGAAAAATATAAATGTAAACTAATATTTGTCTGTGACCTAACCTTTATGATTAAATATGTAATCAGTGAAAATTAACTACTAATATCTGCCCCGAATACTACTGGCCAATGAGATAGGGTCTGTACACAAAGCACTGTGGGCATAAGTGCTTTTCACCCTGAGGAAGGCGGTGGCAGTGAGGACACGCAACTCCTCCCCTCCACTGGCTAAGCAGCTGAGGAGTGGGCTTTGAGGGGATATGTGCAGATGGCATCAGGCTGTGGGCTCCTAAAGGCAGAGATCAGGGACCTTCTTTCTCTCCAACACCTGACACAGTCTAAGACAGGGTAAGAGCCTAATAAATGAATAAATGGCTACAATAGCTGTCCCCAAAGGGTTTTCGATTAGAATAAGAAGTCAGCTGAGAAAAAGTTAATAGCAATAACTACTTACATATACCTAGTACTTTACACAAAGTGCTTTATACAAAGTTTCATATACTTTATCACTTAATCCTAAATAATCCTCATTTCACACATGAGGAAATTGGAGGTCATAAATCTAGTTAATGATGAAGCTGGGTCCTCAAATCAAGTTTTGATTATCAAGTCCTTACTTCTTTCTACTATACAATGTTGCTTTTCAATAAAGAAATACTAACATACTAAAATCAAGATCTTTATAATATACCTCTCATTAGCAACAGTACTTACTTAAAACAACTATAATTCACTTCTTTATTTGTTTCAGAGATAGGAAGATTCTAGTTCAAAACAAAAAAGGACATGAGATAAATGTAAACCATTAAGAGGATGCTTATTGTAACAGAGCTATTCTTACAAAAATATACACAAACCTCTTTCAATGGGATCGTAAAAGTAGCCACTATCCCTGAGGCTGCCAAACACAGATGGTAGAAGGTCCGCCAGGTAATGCTGTGCAAATGAACGGGCAGCGATCTTTTGTGCCGTCTCGCTGTGCTTGTGTACTATTTCCCACTGCTGCTGCTTACGACGGTCCTGCCAAGAGTAGCGTAGATGGTTGTTTAGCTCTTATGCCCTCCCAAAGTGCTGAGTCTAGTGAAGTAAATTAGTGAAATAATTTAACCTTATCAAAAAATAGACAGTGAGGTGTCAGTCTATTAAAGGTTCATATTTTTCATCAAAATTTTAATGAATTTCAAGAACTAGTGGGTAATGAATTCAAAAAGGTACAGAAGATGGAGGTTAAGGTAAAACTCATCTCCTGATCCATTTTCAAGTAAAATCATTTCAAGATATACATGCTTGACTATGTAGATGATAGAAGAAAGATAATCATTATATGTATTTTTATTAATATTAATATAAAGTGTTACTGATAAGAAAATTAAAATTGCTTAGATGTCTTCAGTGAAAGAACTTGGGCATGGTGGCTCATGCCTGTAATCCCAGCACTTTGACAGGCTGAGGCTGGAGGATTGCTTGAGGCCAGGAGTTTATGACCAATCTGGGCAACACAGCAACTTGTTGTCTCTACAAAAAAATTAAATTAAATTAAAAAAATAAAAATAAGCTGGGTGTGGTGCACATACTTGTAGTCGCAGCTACTCAGGATGCTAAGATAGAAGGATTGCTTGAGCCAAGGAGGTTGAGGCTACCATGAGCCATGATCGTCATGATCATGTCACTGCACTCCAGCAAGGGCCACAGAGTGAGACCCGACTCAAAAGAAAAGAAAAGAAGAGAACTTGGGCCAATGAATGAACTCATTTGTAATCATTCTTTAAATGCATAAAGCTGAAATGGTTTTGAAGATTATAAAAGCCTCTTATTTTTTTGTTGCCTTCTTTAGACCATGTAATATTTACAAAGTTAATGAATCCTCTTCTCTACTCTCATGTGGAAGTGGGGACATTAGTATATTTTCTAATTAAATCTGTCTTCAAAGGTTAAGAAAAACTAAATCTAGATGACTTGTATTCCTTTTTTCCATAATATATTTCCCAGTAATAAATAAACAGATAGTTTTTGATAAAGATTTCACTGATTATTTCAACTAAGCTTATTTTGTCAGTGTTTATTTTATATTTTTTAAACAAAGTCTTGCATTTGTGCAATCCTTATCATAAGCCCTATGCTCTTTACATAATTAATTATTCATTTTGGAGGAAAACTTAAAGTCCACTTAATTAGGTATTGAGTAGGATTTCCCAACAACTAAGCTATTCTTCATAGTAAGTTAGGCCCTTTGGGAAATTATTTTTACTGTCTTAGGTATTCAGGTATTACTTTATAATTTATTCATCAGTATACAATAAAGGATGACAGTTATTGCCAGAACCAGAAAAACTACTGTGTCTAGGGTGTCCTAACTGCAGGCTATTGGCATATTTTTAAAAAACTGGATTGTAAAACTTTTCTTGTTGAAGGCAAAGAAAAACTTTAATCTGAAGAATGTTCTACAAGAACTCAAGTTTCTGGTACATCCCTAAGAGTACAGAAAAGGGCCTGGTCACTGAGAAAAAGACCCAGAATTCTATCCAGCTCCCCTACTTCTTACCCTCAGTCTCTTCCCAGCATACTCACTTTTTCCCTCCTTCCATCTTTCTACCATTAACTTATGGAAAACCAACATATGTATTTCTTTCTCTAGGACTCCTGACATATAAGGCTAACTGAGGCAAATATAATTTAGGAAGTTTCATTTCATTTAGGAACTTTTGGAAATTCAATTTAGGTATATTTATATAAGCTGAAATTTTAAAGATGTAATTCATATGCATGATATGATCGCTGGGCTTGGTGGCTCAGCCTGTAATCCCACACTTTGGGAGGCCGAGGTGAGTGAATTGCCTGAGCCCGCAGGTTTGAAACTCGCCTGGGCAACTTGGTGAGACCTCATCTCTACAATAAAAAAAAACAAAAAAAATTAGCCAGGCGTGGTAGCACGCGCTTGTAGTTCCAGCTACTTGGAAGGCTGAGGCGGAAGGATCGCTGGAGCCCAGCAGGTTGAGGCTACAGTGGCCAGGAGCGTGCCACTGCACTCCAGTCTGGGCGACAGAGTGAGACTCCAACTCAAAAAGAAAAAAGATTTATGATCTATAGGAGAGAACTAAGCAACAAATACTATGGGTCGTTTTCTAACATATTCCCAGAGATCTTCAGCTTTATGATACATCACATGAAATTTTAACATAATATGCTAAGCTGCCAAAAGAGTGTTGAAGAAAGAAAAATAGAATTCTATACCTTTTCTTCTCGGTGTCGTCTCTCTTGCTCTTCAAGTCGTTGAACTTCAGCAAGTTCAGCATTTCTCATTTCTTCATATGCATACTGACTGGTCTGCAGGTTAGCCAACTCTTCTTCTTCCATTACTTCCAGAAGAGACTGCTCAATTATCTTCCCCACCAAAACTTCTAACATTGGTTTAACTTCAAGATCAAAATCAAAGAGCTTAAACACACAAAATAAAGCAAACTTAAAATTTTAATCATGAGCCAAACGCTCAATAAAAAACATAAAGAAGAATAGCAATATTGGGATATTAAGTGTCTCTTGTGTACCAGACACTATGATGGTGCTTTATTTATGGTTTCTAGTCTTCAAAATGAACAGCACTTTGGTTACAGGCAAAAATCTATTATGTTAAAGTTATGAAAGAAATCTAGGTATTCATCAGAATGAACCCTGATACTCAATAATTTTAAGATTAAACTCTTAAACACAAGGAAAATATCCTTGTCTTTCTTATTCTCTGCCTGTTCTGCTTGACTTTTACTGGCTATTTTTTGGTGAAACAAGGAACAAGAATAATGGATATTTTGGTGATTCATCTCTAGCCTCTGAAGAGTTATCTTATTTCCCAATTTCAATGACATTTCTTTCAAGTTCCTTCAAGTCTTAAATTCCACTTGGTCATTATGAACATAATCACTGCCTTCTCTTCTTCAATTTCATAAACTGACCTATTTATGCATTCCACACTGATAGGAATATGTAATTATCAAAAAATTTTTTAGCAGAGAGACTATTCTTATAAAAGTTATATAATCCACAAACAACTACATGGAATCTTTTATATCAGGGATATTAGTTTTCCTTCTTTGATACAAATCTACCTTATATACATAATTAAGCAAGTATGTAAACAATCAATGTGTAAATATTCTAAAAACATTTGTAATTATTTTATTTCTAATCAGCAAAGAAGTCAGAGCATGGCATCTGAAAACACTTCTGGGTACTATAGGATAAAATCATTATAGATAATATCTGGAAAGAAATCCAAAAAGTAGAATCTTTCAGACTGTAAAGCGGTTATTGCCCATATTAAGCGTTACCCAAATTTAATTTATTTACAAAGATGGTAGAAGGAAGTCCACAGAATGCACTGTACCTCTCCTTCTAGTATTTGGGTGGCCACATCTTTGCCAGTTTTGGCAGGAATGAAGAGTGGTGTTGGTGGTCTGTCCAAAAATGCATCTGTTTGGCATTCCATATCAACTTCTGTCACGCGGTCAGCAATTTCTTCAAGGTAAAGTTCTAAGAAGAAGACACTACACTGAGTTTAAAATTCTGTTCTATTTCAAGGACTTGAAATTTTAGCTTCTTCAAAACAGAATAAAATGGATCAGAAAATAAGTCTTAGAACAAAAGTGTTCAAATGTGGGATTCAACTCACATACTGAACTAAAAGTTTTTATATATTTAGAAGACCATATAGTCAGTCATTCCAAGACATTTAGTGAATGTCTAGAAAGCACTAAGCTTCATATTTGAAAATGGAACTAAAGAAGAACATGTGATCATAGATGTGCATAAGATGCAGAGTGTAATAGGGGATAACAAACTAATAATATGAGAGGGACCTCCCAAAAATCCTGGAGTTGTCTTTTGGAGGGCAAACCCCTCAGAGTACAGGCATCCACTACCAGGTAAGTGTTCTAGGAACCCATCTACATCCGTGTACCAGCTGCGTTCAGCTTCACTGAATTTTTTCTGAGAGTCTTTCAACGCGTTTGCCCATTTCACGATGGGTGATTTATAAGCGGACCTGCCCACACCACACCGAGGGTTCAGCAGTTTTTGACCAAAAATGGCAGGACCCTCATGCTCCACTCTCCCTCTTCACCCCGTCTCACCCCAAGTGACTCTTTTTTTTGTTTCCCTGGATGAAAAAGTACTCAAAGGGAAACGTTTTGCCGATGTGAAAGAGTGAAATCGAAAATGGCAGAAGTGCTAAAAGGTGTCAAAAATTGATGAGTTCAAAAGCTGTTTTGACCAGTGATAAAGGTGTATTGCATCAAACAAAGAGTACTTTGAAGGTGGCTGAAGTTAAAACATGTAAGCATAAATACACAATTTTTCATAAGAAATTCCAGCTTTTGAGGTCATGCCACTGTACTCCAGCCTGGGTGACAGTGAGGCCCGGACTCAAAAAAAAAAAAAAAAAAAATTCCAGTTTTTGAGGTCCCCCCTTGCATATATACATAATTGAATCCTAAGATAGTAAATGTATAACGATTTGAAAAAAACCTAGACATTGGAAAAAAATCATGGCCAAGTCACCATGTTATCTGATGGTTCCTCTACCCTATAAATTATAAACAGATGTATGAAAACAAACTTCATGTGAGGAATAATTTTATGAGACAAGAGGAATGTGGTATCATGCAAACAACATGAACACTGGAGTCAGATGTTGAACACAGGACCTAGCCAAGTTACATCCTCTTTGGGCCTCACTTTCTTCATTTATAAAAAGAATCATAACTACCTGTCACATGGAATCTTTGTCATAATAAAAGAGGTACACAGGTAAAGGAACTGGTATAGTCTCTGAGGAAATAGTAGTAAAAAACTTGGTATCATCGCTGAAGAAATACTCAACAAAAGATGGCTGCCATTATATCACATAATATTCTGATAGCACAAACACTAAAACTCAGCTCTCACAGAAGTACAACTATATTGGCCAATGAGACATTCACTCATTCTAGATTTGACCTAAAAGAGGGGAAAAAACAAGCGATTCTCTTCCTTTTGCCTTTACCACCCAGAAATGATCCTGGCAGTTACACGTTGAATTTTACTGAAGTAGATACAGTGGCCCAAGGAAAACACGCCTTGTCTGATTACCAAGAGTGTCAGCAACACAGCTAGACCCTATAGGTCCAGGTAAGCCTCTATAGCAGAGAACAGTGAGACACAGGAGTGCTGTGTGGCCCTGGGGAATATACAGTGACAGAAAAGCAAAAGGACAGAAGAGGCTGGCGTGAGAGGCAGATGATGCAGATCTGAGTGAGTTGATTCCTCTCAAAACAAACAAAATGCCAAAATAAAACTACACTACCCTCCTCTCCTGAAGGTCCTGATGAAAAGAACAGAGGTTCATGTTGGTCTATGAGAAAGAATCCCAGTTTGAGAAAAGAATATTTGAAAAGGGCTAAGAGAGAATTTGTTTGGCCACAATTTTTTTTTAACCCTACATTTCAGCCATATTCAGTATAATAACAGTATATACTCTATGTATTTCTTTTTTAATTTTTTTTTTTTTGAGTCAGAGTCTCACTGCTGGAGCGCAGTGGTATGCTCATGGCTACTGCAGCTGCCTTGGCTTGCTAGGCTCAGGTGATCCTTCTACCTCAGTCTTCTAAGTAGCTAGAACTACAGGCACGCGCCATCACACCTGGCTAATTTTTTGATTTGCTGTAGAGACAAGGTCTCACCAAGCTGCCCAGGCTGGTCTCAAAACCCTGGGCTCAGGTAATCATCTCACCTCCACCTCCCAATGTCCTGGGGTTACAGGTGTGAACTACTACACCCGGCTTCTATGTGTTTCTTTAACGAATGAACTTCCCTACCAATGTGATTGGGAAGTATCAGATAGCACAGGGGATGCATAAATAACACAAAGACCAAATAAAAAGAAACTGACATAGACAACTGAGTAAATCAAGGAGCCACGATACCAGTGGCACAGTCACACACCTGTTTGCACATCCACATGCCTTCTGCCTTCCACAGGTTCAGGCGTTCGTGGTCTGAGCTGCTCCTGGGTTCGTTTTCTGGCAAGAGCCCTCCTCTTAGCCTCCTGCTGTTTCTGAAGCTGTAGAGGATCAGGCTGTCCAGGCTAACAGGGACAGAAAAGGCTTCTAGAATTTAGAAAATATTTCTCAAAGTATACAGGAACTGCCATTCCAAAAGTGATTCCTGGATAGCATAAAAGCATGTATTATAATAATGCTTCCTGATTATCAGAGACGATTAAATTTTTATTGCAACTTTGTAAGGTAATGACAACAACGCTTGACAAAGCAAAAAGTAACTTCAAAGTACAGTTATGAACTGGAATAAATGGGTGCAGAATCCTATCTATAAACTGTTTTTCTAATTCAAGCATTTTTACCATGAATTCCTCTGGTGCCTAGTAAAACTGATATAACCATTCAGTTACAATAAACTTTACTGAGTAGGTAAGAAATTGAACAACACTAGAATTAAAAAAAAATTGAGTATCATTTGGACAGAATTATCTTAAAAAATATGTTAGCTCACAAAGAAAATATCCTCAAAAAAAAAAAAAAAATCCTTAGTCCGAATAAAGCCTCTCCAAGTGTACAAATGATATGCTGATCAAGGGATTAGAAACAATTATTCACAGTCGTCCTGCAATATTTGGTGGCCCTTAATTTGGTATCTGCATCTTACTGTGTAGACACTTTCTATGGCTGGCCAGTCTTATCTCAAGGTAAACAGGGAAAGAAAGGGAAAATGATAGTATCTTGCATGAAAATATTTTTAATAATTAAAATTCTAAACACATTTTAGTTCAAATGACAATATAACATTAAAGTTTTTTTTTTAAGAGAGAAGAAAACTATGATTCCATCTAATTTCAATGTATAGAGGTTTTGAAGTTGCAAGGATATGTTGTTTTGTGTGGTCCTTCTTATTTAACACTATCATAAACTTGCCCTCATATTGGCATCATATAGTGCAAACAAGAGCACTGGCTCTGAAGCTCAGATTCAAACCTGCCATTTATTAATTCCTGAACTCGTAAGATTTAGACTAATAGCCTAAGTTTTTAGATACTCAGTTTTTTTCACCTGTACAACAAGAGTACCAAGAACATCTATCTAAGGTTTTGGTTGTAAGGAACAAATCGAATGATCATATAATGCGCCCAATACAACATCTGACATAGAATGGCTCTTCCCCGGCATGGTTATCATATACTTTATTATAAAATAACCATATTGTCAAAAAAGGAATTACCTACAATTTTATCTGAAGAATACATTTACTGATATCATTTTGGGATCACTGAGTGAACACTCTTTTCCTTTGTGTATTTTCTTTACACTATTGTAAATATCATGCTTGATTTCTTTCCATTTTATTTCATGAAGCAGAATTACAAATGTCAGTTCTTACAATATTCGGAATATTATCATAAATGCAATAGAAATTTAGAAATGCATTGCCTAATCCAACCATTTCAGAGTGTAAAGCATCTCTTTAAAAAAGTTTTATTTGGAGGCCAGGTTCAGTGGCTCATGCCTGTCATCCCAGTACTCTGGGAGGCTGAGGCAAGAGGATCACTTGAGCCCAGGGATTTGAGACCCACCTATGCAATATAGTGAGACCTTATCTCTACAAAAATTTTAAAAATTAGCTGGGTGTGGTGGTACATGCCTGTAGTCCCAGCTACTCGGGAGGCTGTGGCAGAAGAACTACCTGAGCCCAGGAGGTCAAGGCTGTGGCGAGCTGTGATCATGCGACAGAATAAGATCCCATCTCAAAAAAAAAAAATTTTTTTTTATTTTGAAATTATTCACAGGAGGTTGAAAAATAGTAGAGTTCTGTGTATCCTTTATCCAACTTCTCTTAATGCTGAAATTTTATCTAATTGTAGCATAATAACAAAATCAGAAAATTAACATTGGCAAAATAGTGTTAACAGGTCTTTAGTTTTCACAATACTTACATGCACTGACTTGCATTTGTGTTTGTATATACAATTCCATGTAATTTATCCCATTTGAACTGGGATGTAACCACCATCGTCACAATCAAGATACAGATCTGTCCCATCACCACAAAGGCACTTCCTTGGGTAGCCCTTCTTATCTGCTCCCAAGCCCTATGTCCATGTCTGACCCTTGTCAACCAGTTATATTTCTTCATCTCTAGAGTTTTGTCTTTTCAAGAGTGTTGTGTATAAGAAATCATACAGTCCATAATTATTTGAGATTGGCTTTTTTTTTTTTTTTTTTTAAACTAAACATAATGCCCTAATGTTGCTGAACTCACTTGTTAGTTCTGGAACTTTATTGTAGATTCTTTGGGATTTTCTATGTAGAAGGTAATGATGCTGTATATACCAATAGTTCATTCTTTTTTTTTTTTTTTTTTAAGTGATGTAGTAGATTTTATCTATTGAAAGACACTTAGGAAGTGTTTTAAATTTCTAAATAAAGCTGTTGTGGATATTTATATACAGGTTTATATATAAACAAGTTTCCATTTCTCTGGGATAAATGTCTAAGAGTGTAATTTTGGGGTCAAATGATAAGTGCATGTTTAATTGTACAAGTAATTGCTAAGCAACTCTCCAGAGTGGATGTGCCATTTTACATTCTCATCAGCAATACACAAGACTTCTAGTTGATCCACATCTTTGCAAGCACTTGCTATTATCACTAGTTTTAAATTTTAGTTGTTGTAATAGGTGTGTAGTACAGCGTTATGGTTTTAATTTGTATTTCCCAAATGGCTAACGTTGAATATCTTTTTATGTACGTATTTGCCATCTCTGTCTCACTCTTTGGTGAAATATCTGGTCATATCTTTTGGCTCTTTTCTAATTTTTTTTTTTAACTTTTGAGTTTTGAGAGTTCTTTATATATTCTAGATATTAGATCTCTTTTGAGCATGTGACTTACAAATATTTTCTTGTCTTTTCTTCCTCTTTTTTTTTTGAGTTGGAGTCTCACTCTGTCGCCCAGACTGGAGTGCAGTGGACTTGACCTGCTGGGCTCCAGCGATCTTTGGCCTCAGCCTTCCGAGTAGCCGGAATTACTGGCACATGCTACCACGCCTGGCTAATTTTTTAAATTTATTGTAGAGATGAGGTCTCGCCAAGCTGCCCAGGCGGGTCTCGAACCCGCGGGCTCAGGCAATTCACTCACCTCATCCTCCCAAAGCGTGGGATTACAGACTGAGCCACTGAGCCTGGCTTTTTTCCTCCTCTTATACAGGTTTTTTGCATCACAGGTTTTTAATTTGGATGATGTCTAATTTATCATTTTTTCTTTTACAGATATTTTTTGGTGTCATATCTAAGAACTCTTCATTTGGCCCTAGGTTCTGAAGGTTTTCTCCTATACTTTCTTCTATAAATTTTATAGTTTCACATTTAAATCCATGATCTATTTGAATTAATTTTTGCATATGGTGTGAGGTTACAGTCAAGGTTCATTTAATTTTCTTGTGGATGTCTGATTGCTCCTCCACCATTTGTTTAAAAGATTATCATTACTCCATTGAATTGCTTTTGATACTTTGTCAAAAATTAGTTGAATGTATTTGTGCTGGCATATTTCTGAGTTCTCTATTTTGTTCCAGTGGCCCACGTGTCTATTCTTCCACCAATAACCATCCCGTCTTGATAACTAGGTCAATATATAAGTCTTAATATTGGGCAGAATGGTTCCTTCCACTTTATTCATCTTTTTCCAAATCTTTTTTTCATATATCTGTTGGTTATTTGTATATCTTCTTTTGAGACATGTTTATTTAGATCTGAAGCCTATTTAAAAACCAGGTTATTATGATTTTTGTTATTAAGTTGTGTGAGCTCCTTACATATTCAGATTATTAATAACCTGTCAGGTAGGCAGTTTGCAAATATTTTCTCCCATTCTGTGGTTTGACTCTTTACTTTGCTGGCTGTTGATTTTCTACTTCTCTGTGGCCTGAGAACTATCTCCTCCTCATACTTGAACTCTGGGGTATTGCTAGTGATAATCTTGGCACTGTACACTTGTTCTTGGTTTTCTGGGTGTGGGGGAAGTAAAGCCAGCCTCCTTCTATGCTGACATTTAGAACATCTGAAAAAATTTTCCTTGGATTAGTATTAGAGCTTGATAGTTCTTTTTTTAAAGGACTTTAAAATATTGTACCACTTTCTTGATGCATATATGTTTCAGATGAGAAACGTGCTGTCATTGAAATCATTGTTTTCCTTTAGCTAATATGTCATTTCTTTTTGGCTGCTTTCAAAATGCTTAGCCGGGCTCGGTGGCTCAGCCTGTAATCCCGCGCCTTTGGGAGGCTGAGGTGAGTGAATTGCCTGAGCCTGCGGGTTCGAGACCCGCCTGGGCAACTTGGTGAGACCTCATCTCTACAATAAATCAAAAAAAATTAGCTGGGCGTGGTAGCGCACGCCTGTAATTCCAGCTACTTGGAAAGTTGAGGCGGAAGGTTCGCTGGAGCCCAGCAGGTCAAGGCTGGGCAACAGAGTGAGACTCCAGTCTGGGCAACAGAGTGAGACTCCAACTCAAAACAAAAAACAAAAAAACAAAATGTTTTGCTTTTAGTTTTCAAAAGTTTGATTTTGATGTGTCTTGGTGTGGATTTCTTTTGGCTTATCCTCATTGTGGTTCATTTAGTTTTTCATATCTATAAGCCTTTTGGCAAATTTGTGGAATTTTCAAGCTCTATTTTTTCCAACCTACACTTTTTCTCCTCTCCTTCTGGGATTCCAATAAATGAATGTAGATCTTCTGTTATCGTTCCTCAGCTCTCTGAGGTTCGGGATGGGGGGCGTCTATTTTATCTCTGTTGTTTGGCTAGGTATTTTCCATTTATTTTTCTTCAAATTCATTGATTATTTCCTATGTCATCTCCAATGTACTATTAGGTCCATCCAGTGAGTTTTAAACATTTTAGTTACTGTATTTTTCAGTTCTATAGTTTCCATCTGGTTCATTTTTATATTTGTCTGCTAAGTTTTTAAAAAAAATTTGTTTCAACTGTGTTCCTAACTGTTCACTTTTTTTTTTTGAGTTGGAGTCTCACTCTGTCACCCAGACTGGAGTGCAGTGGCTGCTCCCGGCCACCGCAGCCTCGACCTGCTGGGC
The DNA here is from genome assembly GCF_000164805.1 of Carlito syrichta. Lineage (NCBI taxonomy): Eukaryota > Metazoa > Chordata > Mammalia > Primates > Tarsiidae > Carlito > Carlito syrichta. Next base: position 181,531 of record NW_007086943.1, read on the forward strand.
TCCGGGGATCCTTCCGCCTCAGCCTTCCGAGTAGCTGGAACTACAGGCATGCGCTACCATACCCGGCTGATTTTTTGATTAATTGTAGAGATGAGGTCTCACTGCCCAGGCGGGTCTCGAACCCACGGGCTCCGGCAATCCACTCACCTCAGCCTCCCAAAGGCGCGGGATTACAGGCTGAGCCACCGAGCCCGGCTACTGTTCACTTTTAATTGAGACATTTTTATGATTGTTGCTTTAAAAATTCTTATCAGGTAATTCCTAATCTAAGTCATCTTGATATTGTCATCTCTTTGTTGTTTTTTCTAACGCAAGTTGTGATTGTCCTGATTCTTGTATAGAGTGGATTTTTATTTATATCCTGATATTTGGGGTATTATATTGTAATATTTTGGATCCTATTTAATCTTTTAGCAGGAAGTTGCCTCTTTTTGTTTTAGTATGTGAGTCTGGTTAGAGTTGGAAATTCAACTCCTTGCTGCGCCCTGCTGATAACACCTCATTAAAAGTAGAGGGTCAGCTTGCACCACCTTGCTGGTGTCAGGTGGTGGTGGTGGTGGTAGTTTAGCTCCTTGCTCAGCTCTGCTGATACTGGTGCTGGGGAAGGGGGGAGTGGAGCACTGACGAGGATGGCCTCATACCATCTTGCTCCTCCTCGTTACTGTCAGATAGGATTGAAAATTCAGCCTCCTACTGGCTTTGCTGACACCACCCCAGAAACAGTGGAACACTGACTTGTACCATTTCCTACTACCTCATTGCAGCTAGGTGAAGGTGAAAGTTCAGCTTTCTGCTCTACCCTTGTTGATACCACCTCAGTGGGGGAAGCAGGGGACTCCTGGAGGTTCTAATGCAGGAGGATCCAGGATTGGGCTGATACATATATAATTTTAATAAGTTTTATAGGTGATTTTGATGCATAGCCAGGTTTGGGAACCACTGCTTCAGACTGTCCAACATTCCATATACAGATGATCCCCGACTTATGATGGTTCCACTTAAGATTTTCCAGCCTTTAAGATAGTGCAAAAGCATTCAGGAGAAACTGTACTTTGAGTACTCATACACTCATTTTGTTTTTCACTTTCAGTATAGTATTCAACAAATTACACGAGATATTCAACATTTTATTATAAAAAAATTCATTATAAAATAGACATTACATGATTTTGTCCAGCTTTAGGCTAATGTAAATGTCCTGAGCATGTTTAAGGGAAGCTAGACTAAGTTATGATATATTGTGGGCTGGGTGTTTTAAATGTATTTTTTGTTTTTTTGTTTTTTTTGAGTTGGAGTCTCACTCTGTCGCCCAGACTGGAGTGCAGTGGCCGCTCCCGGCCACTGCAGCCTCGACCTGCTGGGCTCCGGCGATCCTTCCGCCTCAGCCTTCCGGGTAGCCAGAACTACAGGCATACGCTACCACACCCAGCTGATTTTTTTTGGTTTATTGTAGAGATGAGGTCTCGCTGCCCAGGCGGGTCTCGAACCCGCGGGCTCAGGCAATCCACTCACCTCAGCCTCCCAAAGGCGCGGGATTACAGGCTGAGCCACCGAGCCCGGCTTAAATGTATTTTTAACTTATTGGGACATAACCCTATTGAAAACAGAGAAGTGTCTGTATCACCATCTTGTATTAGGCACTTATATATCATGTACTGTTTACAGATTCACTATATCACAGGTCTGTGCCAAGAAATCACTACCCTTAATGTCTTTCCCTGTCTTACTCATCTTTGTATCCTATGTACCTAGCACAGGACCTAAAACTCAATAAATATTTGACGAATGAATTAAAGAAAAGAAGCATAATTCAGACTTTTGATTAAATAATAACTATATTAGAGTGTGAGATAATCTAAACAAACTTAGATGTATTAGATCAGTGCTACTCAAAGAAGGGTCTTCAGCTGTCTGTGAACTGTTTGAGCTGGTCTGTAATAATTTAAATTCAGAAATTGAGAGGAAATTTTAGAAACTTTTAGAGCAGTTTTCCAGAGTTCTGTTGAGTCTAATGAAAATTTGGAGGTTGTATTTTTTTAGTTATTATTTTTAATTGTGGTAAAATACATATAATATAAAATTTACCACCTTAACCATTTTGAAGTGTACAATTCAGGGGCATAAGTACATTCACATTGTTCTGTAATTGTCACCACCATCCATCCCCAGAACTCTTTTCATCTTGCGAAACTGAAACTCTGTACCCATTAAACAATAACTCCCTATGACCTTTACCCTCAGCCCTGGCAACCACCATTGGGCTTGTATTTATATGTCTTTTTAAAAATTTCATTTTCTGTGAAAAGAAGGTACATTCAAAGGCTGCTGGGGACAATGTACATGCCACAGCTCTTTTGGAAAGTAATTTAGCTGTAGTTATTAAAATATTACTGGCACATATCATTTCACCATGTGAACTGTATCCTCACCAAAATTCCTGTGTTGATGTTCTAACACTCAGTGCCTCAGAATTGACTGTATTTGGACATATGATCTTTAAAGAGAAAATTCAGTGAGTTCATTGGAGTGTGCCCTCATTCAATATGTCTGTGACTTTATAAGAAAAGGAGATAAGGACACAGAAGCACAAGAGAAGACCCTTGGAAACAGACAGAAGGCAGCCATATTATATTGTAATATTTTGGATCCTGTTTAATCTTTTAGCAGGAAGTTACCTCTTTTTGTTTTAGTATGTGAGTCTGGGTAGAGTTGGAAATTCAACTCCTTGCTGCGTCCTGCTGATAACACTTTATTAAAAGTAGAGGGTCAGCTTGTACACCTTGCTGGTGTCAGGTGGTGGTGGTGGTAGTTTAGCTCCTGCTGACACTGGTGTTGGGGAAGTGGGGAGTGGAGCACTGAAAGAGAAGGCCAAGGAGAGAAGCCTCAAAGAAACCTCCCTGGTCAATAGCTTGATGTTGGATTTATGGCCTCCAGAATTACAAGAAATTAAACTTCTGTTGCCAAGGGCCTCCACCCCTCCCCCCCCCAAAAAAATTTGTTTACTGGCTAGGCATGGTGGCTCATGCCTGTAATCCTAGCACTTTGGAAAGTCAAAGTGGGAGGATTGCCTGAACCCAGGAGTTTGAGCCCAGTGTGGGTAACATAGCAAGATTTGATCTCTACAAAAAACCAAAAAGTTAGCCAGGTGCAGTCGCAGGCACCTGTAGTCCCAGTTACTCAGGAGACTGAGGTGGAAAGGACTGCCTGAGCCCAGGAAGTCAAGGCTGCAGTGAGCCATGGTTGTGCCACTGCATTCCAGCCTGGGCAACAGAGTGAGACTTGGACTCAAAATAATAACAAGATATCACTACTACTACTAATAATAATAATTTCATTTTCTAGTAATTCATCTTTATTCTATGGATGTTTAGTCTACAATGAATTGGGAATTAATACAGACAGACTGATCCTTCGTCATAGCTTGGTGTTAAACTATTCAAATGGAACTTACCAGCAGCCCTGTCTGAAGTGCGTAAGTGTTGCCACGGATTACCCTTCTGTCATACATTATGTTTCCATAACGCATAGGCTCTTCATCTCTGTAACACAGAAAATTCTAAGTAACTAGTTTAATAGAGTGTTGGTCTCTATGAAGTAAACTCATTTTCAATAGGATTTATTTATTTAAAATTTTTTTTTATTTTGAACAGCTTTATTGAGTTATAATTAACATACCATACAATTTGCTCACTTAAAGTGTACAGTTCAATATATTTTAGTTTCAATAGGATTTAGACTAAGATGAAAATACTTTAAGAAAACAGATTTCTATTTTAGTGTGGGCCATAAAATAAGGAGACAAATGGATACTATTTATGTAATGCTTATTTTATGCTAGGTCCTGCACATGCATTATTTTATTTACTGCTCACAAGAAGCTTCAAGTTGGGAACTATGATTCCTTTTTGACAGGAGGAAAAATAGATTTAGAAAGAAATCTGCCCAGTGTCACCTTGCTAATAAGTGGCAGAGCTAGAGTTAGGCTGCAGATCTATATAATTACGTAACAAATGTAAAAAGGCCCATATGAAAAAAGATTTTCCCCAAAGGACTGAAAAAAATCTTGAATCAAAGATTGAAAAGTTAAAACAATAAAATAATCAGACTTTAAAAAATAAGTCAAATGTCTCATTGTTCTTTAAACTCAAAGATTTTTAAAAAGTTATTGTTAAAAATGTCAATAATGGCCGGGCTCGGTGGCTCAGCCTGTAATCCCAGCGCTTTGGGAGGCTGAGGTGAGTGGATTGCCTGAGCCCACGGGTTCGAGACCCGCCCAGGCAACTTGGCAAGACCTCATCTCTATAATAAAAAAAAAAATTAGCCAGGTGTGGCAGCGCACGCCTGTAGTTCCAGCTACTTGGAAGGCTGAGGCAGAAAGATCGCTGGAGCCCAGCAGGTCGAGGCTGCAGTGGCCAGGAGCGGCCACTGCACTCTAGTCTGAGCAACAGTGTGAGACTCCAACTCAAAAAAAAAAAAAAAAAAAAAAGTCAATAACATTTTAATTTCAGGGATCTGAATAAATGATTTATAGTAAAAAAATATAAATACACAGGTGGTATTTTCATTCAAAGTTGTTTAAATGATATCCTATTTATAGCTATGAAACCAAATATTTACTAACATCAATAATAGTACTCGATCGGAAATGGTTTTGAGTGGGGTATAAGTTGTTTTTTCATCAGATATTGAGGCCACTATTGAACATCCTGACACATTTCACTGCTCGTCTTACTTGACCTTTGGGTAGTGTTCAGCTTAGTGAGCCAGTCCTTCACTGAAGCATTCTCTTTTCCAAGCCTCTGAGTTACCACCATATTTTTCTGATTGTTTTTCTGCTGCTTTACTGGTGGCTTCTTCTCAGGGTTTGTTTACAGCTCCTTCCACACTGGAAGAATTCCAGGATTCAGCCTTCTCTTGTTCTTAGCTGACCTCATCCTTTTTCAAAGCTTCAATTATGATCCATAAGCTTAAAACTCGCAATTTTATTTTATTCTTAGCTTAGAATTCTTCTCTCAACTCTAGGCATATCCAGCTGCCCACCAACATCTCCCTGGGATATCTCAATCTCAAAATTGAGCAAATATTACTACTCTGTTCCAGCTTGTTACCTCTTTAGTGTTTCCTAGTTCATTAAATGGCACTACTAACCATGTAACTGGCTTGACAGAACAAATGTGTTCTCTTAGAATTCTGGAGGTCAGCCGGGTGCGGTGGCTCAAGCCTGTAATCCCAGCATTTTGGGAAGTTGAGGCCAGAGGATTACCTGAGCTCAGGGGTTCGAGACCAGCCTGGGCAACTTGGTGAGAACTTGTTTTTACAATAAATCAAAAAAATAAGCTGGGCATGGTAGCACATGCCTGTAGTTCCAGCTACTTGGAAGGCTGAGGCGGAAGGATTGCCTGAGCCCAGTAGGTCGAGGCTGTGGTGGCCGTGAGAGTGCCACTGCACTCCAACCTGAGTGACAGAGTGAGACTCCGACTCAAAAAAAAAATAAAATAAAAAAATTCTGGAGGTCAGATGTCCACAATGAGTGTTAGCAGGGCTGTACTCCTCTCGGAGGCTCTGGAAGAGAATCTGCTTCCTTGCCCTTTCCAGTTTCTAGAGGCTACCACCATTCTTTGGCTTGTGGCTACTTCTAGTCAGTATGTGCATGATTCTGATCTTTGCTTTAATTGCCACATCTCCTTTGACTCAGACTCTCCCTGCCTTCTTTCATTTGTATAGAGCCACGGTGATTATATTGGGCCCACCTAGGTCATTCAGGAAAATTTCCCCATCTCAAGATTCTTAACTTAATCACACTTCAAAGTCCCTTCTGTCACATAAGGTAACATATTCATGGGCTCTAGGAATTAGGGAGAGGACCTCTTGAGGGAATCTTATTCCACCTACCACAATGATTTTAAACTTTATCTGATCTGAGAAAAAAAAGATATGTTCTAAGATAACATTTTTTTAAATCTGCATTTTAAAAAGTTATTTTTATTAGAGGTTTTATATCCTTTACCAAAGGATTTGTAAAATGAGAATGTCATTATCGCAATTATTTTGGGGCACATGCCTAAGGGTGAATATAATCAAGTTTATGATCACTTAACTACCAACAAATGTATAAAAGATGTATCATATTCTCTTCTTTGTAAATGAGAAGACTAGTATTCAAATGTTCTCTTTCAGCTTTAATATTTATGGTCCTATGAAAAGGTGGGAGCGCTTGACTCACATTAGACTTGTGTTAAACTTAAATTTCTAGGTCCTTTCACATGAAAAATCAGTTATTTCCATTTCTGTATTTGTATCATTGACTTTTCATACCTAAGTATAGAACTTCACAGCTATCCAATTAAATTTCATCTTTTGGTTTTAGCCCAGTTATATACCCAATCATTATAATTTGGAACCTTGACCCCCTTCAAGCATGTTATCCTTTCCAGCTATGTGTCATCTGAAAATGGAGAGATTCTCCAGTTCAACAAAACGTTTTGAATAAAATAGAACTAAGGGCATTACAGGGTAGAGACAGATTGACATAAAAATGTTCTCTTTTTTGGATATGGTCATCTAATCACCCATCAGCAAGTTTAGCTAACAGTACTGGTTTGGTTTGTTGTCCCCATCAAAACTCACAATAAAATCTGATCCCAATGTGGCAGTGATGAGAAATGGGGCCTAGCAGGAGGTGTTTGGATCATAGGGTAGATCCCTCATGAATGGCTTGGTGCCCGTTCTCACAGTAGTAAGTGACTTCTCACTCTCAAAAGACTGAGAATTCTTGCAGGATTTGTTCCTGAGAGTAGGTTGCTACAAAATGAGGTTCCTCCTCTTGTTTGGCCCTCTTCCTACGTATCTGCTTCCTCTTTGACCTTTTCTATCATGTTATGACATAGCATGAAAATTCAGCCTTCACCAGAAGCCAAGCAGATGCTGGCACCTTGCTTCTTATACGTCTTGGTCTGTAGAACCAGGAGTTAACTAAACTTCTTTCCTTTTTTTTTTTTTTTTTTTGAGTTGGAGCCTCACTCTGTCGCCCAGACTGGAGTGCAGTGGCTGCTCCTGGCGACCGCAGCCTCAACCTGCTGGGCTCCAGCGATCCTTCTGCCTCAGTCTTCCAAGTAGCTGGAACTACAGGCGGGCACTACCACACCTGGCTAATTTTTGATTTATTGTAGAGATGAAATCTCACCAAGTTGCCCAGGCGGGTCTCGAACCCGTGGGCTCAGGCAATCCACTCACCTCAGCCTCCCAAGGGGCGGGATTACAGGCTGAGCCACTGAGCCCAGTGGCAACTTCCTTGAAATTGAGATTTTACTATGTCATCCGCATTATTTCAATATGCTAACCAACTAATCAACAGATTACTTCAATACTAACCAAATAACTATCAAAAAAATAGTTCCTAATAAACCACTATTGATATTTCTTTCTAATTTGTTGGTGTGATTTAATAGCAATGATGTGTAAGCAACCACTTAATGGTACCAGAAAGTGCCATTGAGAAAGAGTCATTTTTAAATTAGATCCTTTTATAACATAAATAATCCCTCTTCAAATTTAAATTTTCTATTTTGGTTTTCTCAAAGTGATCAGTTCCTTATCTGCGTAATGGAGTTATAAAACCAACCTTGCAGCACTGCAGACAAGTAAGAAAATGTATATAAATGCCCCCAGTAAGGTGTTTGGCCCTCAATATACAATACTTGACTCAAACTTTGTGAAACAGGTCGATTTCTGTACATGTTTTGGATGTCAGCAACTGAACAGCATCACTCAAAGTCAGCTGAGAGAGGGCACTCTCCATACTACGGGAGAGTTCTCAAGAGCAGAAATTTTATTTCGGCAGAGGGTAGACAGGCAAAGCAACTTAGGCAGCTTTTGCCAGGGCAAGGGGTCAGGCCCTGGTCCCGGGATGGGGCGCAAGTGGAGACCATAGAGGGACTGGTTTGGTCACTCACGGCTGCATCAGGCTGTCCCGGTAACGGCGGCGATGGCAGGGCAGCGCCCGGGGTCGGCTGGTGTAGGTGTAGGTGTTCATGGACCGAGAGGTGCGGTCGGTCAACGCAGAGGCCATTCTGGGGAAGGGACCGCCTCGCTATGAGTGAAGGTTGGCTTTGCGGCAAGTGGGCGCTAAGGCGTCATGGGAGCCCGAGAGATGTAAGTAGTGCCAAGGGCCGGGATTCCGCGACGCGATGAGGGACGACAAGAAAGGAGGCGGGCGGGACCGCAGGCTGCGGGTGCAGGAGGTGGGAGCTACGCCCGGCTAGCTCCAGAGGTAACAGAGCCCGCATCCGTTGCCAAGCAATCCTGGGTTCCGGCTGGGGGCGGTACTTCCGGGTAGTTCAAGCTGGTAGGTTTCCCTGGAAGGCCGGCGAGGCAGGGCACTTCCGACTTTTGACTCCGCCCACCCGTGCCTTTCCTGCAGTTGCGTCTGCGGGTTGGGCGCTCTTTGGCAAGCGAGGCGCGTATGGGGGGCGTGGCGGTCTTCGCGGAAGCCGGCGGGATATTGGCGGCGGCTGGCCCCGGGCCAGCTCTGGAGTGTGGCTCTTCAGGGCTGGTGTCGGCGCCATTCTCGAAGGCGCACGTGCTCCTGCTCTTCTCGGGCGTCTTTCGCTGTGTCTCCTCGGTCTCTGCCGCCGCAATCCCAGGCTGCCCCTTTACGATCACACACCCCGGGCAGCCGGGCTCCCGGCTCTGTTACCTGCCCGGGCCAGGAAGGGCTTCCTGACGTTTCCTGGCACCTGCACCTCTCCCGCCCCAGGGACTGGTTGCCGCCACCTTCCTCAGCCCTGTCTAGGCATTTCCCCGCCTTCCTCCTCTGCTCACCGCTCCTTGGGCTCACGGAGCGACAAGGGCCGCCGCACAGACATTTGGAAAAGGGGTGGGCGGTTTATTGAGTTTTTTTTTTTTTAAAGGCTTAGTTCCTCCAAGCCTTAATTCATCAGGTCCCAGGCTCTGAAGAGTAGAGCATTGTGGGGCGGGTCTACGCTTAGAAACACAGATGCTTTGGTTTTAGTACTAGCAGTGTTAAAGTTCTTGCGGTTTGTGTAAGTGAAGTAGATGTATACCTTGTGGTCAGTTATTTGCACTTGAACTAACGCCTTCAATTCAGCTAAGTACTGCCTCATTGGAGTCCAGCTTTTGCACTGTACTAGCTCCCTAACCTCAGGCAAGTTAATGTTTTTTTGCTTAATTTCCTAATCTACAACATGGGAATCACAGAATTTATCTCTTAGGATTCATTGTGAGTATTAAAAGCGTTAATAAATACACTTAGAGCTGTGCCTGGTAAATGTTAAGCCTTTATATTAAAATCCTTTGGACCACTCTGCTTTGAAGTTTGTAGTCAAAAGCAGATGTAGGTATTGTATAAGTAACAGTAACACAGAGGTGTGTGGTAAGTGCCAGAGGTAAAAACGCTGCCAGAAGATTTGAGATCTTAATTTTGAGGTAATTTGTGAAAGGCTGGAGGAGAAAGTGACATGTAAGTTGTGTTTGATGAGGGATAATATAGTGACTGGCCAGGATCTTGGGGTAAGTGCATTCAGAATGGCTTGATCAAAGGCTCAAAAGCCCAAGATGTACATGGAGAACTCTTAAGAAGGGTGTGTGTAGAGAAGTTGTAGAAATACCTTTAGAAAGAAAGCTTGGGCATATCATGGAAGTATTGAAGCATATAAATTAGAATAGTTTTACCCTCAAGTAACAGAAACCAAGCCAAGTGGTTGAAACAATGAGGAATTCATTAATACTCTTTCACCTAAGTTCAGAGGTTGGTTAACTTGGCTCGGCACATCATCAACAACACATCTTTCCCCACCTTTCTATTCTGTTATCTGGGTTGTGACTTCAACAAGATAGCAGTAGAAGTACCACATTCCAGAAGACAAAAGAGAAGATACTTTGGAAGAGCAAAGCCCCCTGTAAACTCCCAAATGACCAGAATTACATCATATCATTGACTTAATTTTAGAATCTGTATGGGACCACCATATTTGGATTAGACCAGGACCCCAGGCTTTGGGAACCTCCAAGAAGCACTTGATCAGGAGAAGGAGAACAAATTCTTCTAGAAGGATGTTGGGAAGAATGGATATTGAGTGGGTAGCCAATAGTCCTATACCAGCCACAGTTGGAATTTACAAATAAATAGATAGCCATTAGAGATTCTTGTACAGGTTTTTATTCACAGCCTATTTCCCTTATTCTACTCTCCCAGGGCAATCTCATTCACATCTATGACTTCTAGTATCACTTATGCCCATGGCAGCAAAATAGGGACTTCTTCCTCATTGACAATCCTAGATATCTTCTGGACAACTCTTGAATGGTCTGAAATGGAGTGATTTGTTCTACAAATAGTTTTTTTGAGTATTTGCTATGTGCCAAACACTGTTCTTGTCTACCTTATCCCCAGTGCTACTGGTGATATAGCAGTGAAAAACTGCTGTTGAAGTTCCTGCCATCATGAAACTTATATTCTTGTGAAGGACTCATAAAAATGAGACAAGTGAGTAGAATATGTGTGTTAGTCATAAGAGCGAAGGAGAAAAATAAAGTAGGGAAGAAGGCTAGGTGCTGGGGTATAGGGGAACCTGGCATTTTTATATTGGCCAGGGAAGGCTTCATTGCGAAGGTGACATTTGAGGAGAGACATGAAGGAGGTAAAGAAATGCAACTTGAGACTATTTGGCACAACATTCCAGGACAAGCAGCCAGTGAAAGTTCTAAGGTAGTGTATACCAGGCAGGTTGTGTATAAGATTAAGGAGGCCAGGGTAGGTGGAACAGAGTGACTTCAAGGAAGAGAGTATTAGGAGATGAAGACAGAGACCAGAGTGTTGTGCCTTGGAGGTCAATGCAAAGACTTCAGCTTTTACTCCAGGGTTAAAAGCTCCTATAGGGTTTTGAGTAGAAGCTTGGCATAATTTGATTAAAAAAATTTTTTTTAGTTGCTTGGTTGAAAGTAAACTGAAGTGAGGTCAAACAAGCAGAGAGACCAGATAGGGGACTGTTTCCGCTAAGCCTGGTGAGAGAGTGGCCTGGATCAGGGACAAGGTGGTGGGTATATTGAGAGAGAGAGGGAGAAAGGGAAGGAATGAGGGAGGGAGGAAATAAATCTACTTATTGATCTCTATATATCTCTATAGCTATCTATAGAGAGAGAGGAGTTGAGTCAAAGATGACCCTGCGGTTCTTGATTAAATGTTAGATATTGTGGAGGAAAAAAATAGCCTAGAGGCCCTGGGGCGGGGGCGGG